>NW_024371704.1:2872111-2924439 GCF_014805655.1 Passer montanus
CGCCGCCGCTCCCGCAGGGCCCCCGCGCCTGTGGAGGTGGAGGAGCGGCCCCTCGCTGCCGCCCCGCCCCGCCCCGGCCCCTGCATTGCAGAGACGCCGGGGCTCCGGGACGGCCGGCCCGGCCCTGCCGCTGGAAACCTCCCCGAGAGCCCCTCACCTGATTTCATTTGGATCTTCCAAGGCCAGCTCGGTCTAATTCCTCCTTTCCCTCTGGAGAAAGAGAGCGAATAATAGTGAAAAAACGCCCTTTACAGCACCCTCAGCCAGCGCGCTGCTGCTCACTTTCACGCTGCTTCCTTTCCAGCCATTTCCTGGAATCTGGCAATAAAAGATATCCCATTACTTTGTCACTCACCACGTTCTCGAAGCGATCTGCCCCCTCGGGGTGTCCATCGCAGTTGCTGTACCCCAAAGTCATTCCTCGCACAGTGTGGCTGGCGCGGTCGGGCTACAGCATCGGCTCACCTCACCTGTTACAGCCAGCACGCGTCATTCCAACCCACCTGTGCTGGAGATGGAAAAACAAAACGCTGCTTTCTTACCTCCTCTGTTTTATCTCCCTAAGCAAAAATTAGTTTGTTAATAATCCATGACTGCAAAAGTCAGTCTGTCGGAATCTTAAGCCAAAAATTCTGAGTGTGTCATGTGTGTATTATCCTGTAATAATGTTTTGAAGGTACTATATTTTAGTTCGGTGAAGATAAATACGTTTGGGGACCTAAAGTGCACACTATTACCCATACTGCAGTGGAAAAACTTGAAACATTAAATTCAGTTTGGTTGCATTTTGCTGCATCACTGTGAGCAAGTCCTCCACATTTTTCCCCAAATGTGACTAATTTTAGGTAGCCAGCTTGATTTCAAGCATGATTTTCAAGAGTGCTGAGCACTTGGTTTTCTTTGTGGGTTTTAGCAGGTTATCTAGAAGATTTCATGTCTGTAATTTGGGCCATATGTGCCTTTGAGTGGTCAAAATGCAGCTCAGGAAAGCCTAGGTCCCGCCCTCGCGTCTATTTCTTCATTCATAAAGATACCTCAGCAACTGCTATGTATATTTCATGTTAAGGGTATGTCAGTGTTAATGAAGTGTCTTGGGAAGGCCAAGTTACTTTGTTAAGTATTTTTAAGTATTTGTAAATCAGGAATTTTTCATTTTAAAAGAGTGAGGACTGCAAACATTTCTTCCGGTACTTTTCCTGAGCCATCCTCAAGCTGTTTGAGAGAACTTCCCACCACTGCTGTTTTCTCACATTTCATCTGTAAATCAGTGCCATGGATTTTGCCAAAGTGACAAAGGCATCATGTTCCCTGCTTGTTACTCACCATCAGTGATGTACATCCTTCCAGAGATGCTTTCAGGGAAAATGGATTTGCTGCAGTCAGTCATTCTCCCAGGCTGCCAGGAGGTAAGGCACTGGTTCAGGGCATGTGTACCGGTGCCTGCAATACCCTGAACACAATCCAGTGCCTTTCTCCTGCTGGTTTTTTGATTTTTGGGTTTGTTTTTTTTTTTTTCTGTGCCTCTCCTTGGACTTCCATGCTGTTCTTCCCACAAGCACAGGAGCTTTGCACTTCCTCTCACCACCTAGTTAATGTGAATGCAGCCTTAACATGAAGCCTAATCAGAAGCAGCCCTGAGAGGGAATGAGCAATTGATCAAGAAGAAAAAGTTAAACTTCATCCAAATGGAAATTAGATTAATTTAAAGCTTGCAATATTAAAAAAAAAGGAGGGGGGAGGGGAAAGGACAGTCAATACTTTCATTGAAAACAAATACTGCAATGGGTATCGTGGAAAAGATGCAAAGATGTCTTGATGGAAAGACACATGTACAATACACTGTGCACTGTCCATAAACATTCCTAGAGATCAGAGGGGGGGGTGTAACTAACCAGAGACGTGCTCAGAATATTCCATGTGTGACAGAGAACCAACGCCTCTAGCTCAGATGCAGCACAGCAGCAGCCTGCAGAGAGAGACAGAGAGAGAGAGAAGGTGAGTCTTAGTCATTCAGTTGCATCTCTCCTTTAAACAATCATCAAAGATGATGAAAAATAAGCACAGAAAAAATGGCAGTCACCATCTTCCCTGAGATAATTATCTAATCAAATTACATTATGCTTCACATGAAATATTCAGCAGCAGTGTTGACACTAGATGTTTTAAGACAGAAAAAATACTTTAATTCATGTTAGAGCTATTAAAATGCATGCACATACTTTTATTAGAAATATTCATGCAGAGATCAGAAAGCATCGTTCCACCAAGCAATAGTGGGGAAAGATTTTTTGCATAAAAGAAAAAAAAATTTTGCATCACCTCATAAACCATGAGCTTTATAGTATAGCTTTGAGATACTAAATTATGGATCTCTGTATGGAGGTCTGGTAAGTCAAATACAGAGGATTTTTTGCCTGCCTACTAAAAGAAAAAGGAATGAAATTGACTATAGTTGTCTTTAGAACAGATTAACTTGAAACTGTGTCTGGGGAATGCTGTTTTAAAAGGAATTTGTGTCAGTACTTTGTCTCTTGCTATATAGTTAAGTAACAATTCCCCACTGCTCTCCTGAGAGTTTATTGGGATGCAGTAGTGGCAGCCTAGGTATTTGGCATCACTTCAGACGGGGGAAGGAAACATTTAATTTCTGAAAAACACAATGACTCAAGCCTTGGCGCCAATGTCACCACATTAGCTGAGCAATCAGAGCAGTCAAGACAAAGTCAGCTCTTATTTATTGATGATGGGAAGAGCTGCGAGCACCACTGAGGTTAATGAAACAAAGGAGTATGGCTACGGTCCCCTTGCCCATTACTCTCAGCGGCACATTTGCAGTCTGTGGGCACGCTGAGCAGTTTTTTTCCCCACCTTTCTCCTTGGAAACACCTAGGTTAAGGTGACCGGGAAAGGCAGGGCTCCCGCCTCGGCGTTGCTGGGATGTTTTCATGGACTGGAAAACTCTAGGATCCCTCTAGTGCCCAACAGATGCAATGGGGGAAAAAAGCGAGCTGAAGTGCTCCTTCAAATGCTGATCAAAGACTAAGCCAAATAAAAGCTTCCACTGAAAATAGAATGGACTTATCCCTGGCTTTGCATCACAAACGATGTTCAATTTTTTTTTCTTTTTTAGCTGTATCTGATCAGCTCATAGAGTAACATTTCCATGTAAAAGCCTTCCTTTTTCTGCCTGTCTCCCATTTGATTACATTCACCATTCAAAGATTATTTGGAGATACTACCTGTTTGTATATGTAAATGTCTCTCGTTGCTGCAGGAAGGCTTTAAGCAAAGGTGAGATCTGGCTCAGTGGAAGGACTTGTACAAGAGCAATGCTGCCTTTGTCGATTTAGTTATCTTTGGTCTTTTTGTGCAAGGGACTCTAAGTACCCATGTGAATTATGATGGAAGAATTAGCTTCAGGGAGCTGCACTCTAATTTGCTAAATGCTTTTGATGTCAAAAGCCAGTCTCTGCATTAGAAACGCAGAATAATTTGAAAGCAGAGAGAGGGTACAAAATACTTGGGCAACCAGCTCTTGGGGCTGCAAGGAGATAAGAATTGCAGTAGAGAATGCATTGCAGCAGACACCTTCATTTCTCACTGCTGGGATTGAAAGGAAAGAGCCCCCAATGAAGCAATGTGAAAAATGGACAGAAGTGGTCCCTTACAGGGCTCCTGGTTATGTGCAGAGCTTCTTCCCCTGTCTTTTACCTAATCCAGCTGCTTTTTCCTCTCAGCTCTTGAAGCTTTGTGAAATTTTGGTTATGGGTCTGATTCCTCTGCTGAAGAGAAGAAAGCTGGGTGTCAGACTTGTTGTGACATCTCACAGAACGTTTTTAAATGTATTCAAAATGAAGCGAGGGGAGTATTGATCCCTGCACAAATCAGCTGTAGGAAGTTCTTTTTCACTGCTTTAACCCATTTTCTGGGGCACAGAACAATAGTTCATATCTTAAATTTCCATCTGAACAAGAAGAACAAAAACCCAAGCTCCCTAAGAAAATAAGTTTTGTTGCTCTTGGCATTTTCTAGTTAAAGAATGATGATTGCAAGGAAATTTCAGGTTGAGTTACTTGTTTTGCCATCTCTAGCTTCTTACTACTATAAGTGTTACCTTCTTTATCTGTGTTGAGAATTGGGGGAATAAAACTGATGCACCATTCGGACTTACCAGGTCTCTGACTGAAAAAACTAATAAACCCACTGCCTACTTACAGGACCAAGCAGAAGATGATCAGAACACAAATTAAGTTTTATGTAGTGAAATCTCTTTGCACATTGACTCTCTAGAAAAACTACATGAAAAATTAGCTTTTCAAAATAGATATGATGTAAGTTAGTGAATAGTCAAACTGGTAAGAATACAAGGAATATGTTATCTTTGAGATTAAATTTCCTGTTCTAGGGGAAAGTTTGAATTGTTCCAACAGAAGTTACTGAGAATTAAAGACCTTAAAAAGAATCTGTGAGATGCTTGCACATGGAAGCTCATCAGTGGTCTGATGCACTGATAGCTTTTTTGTTGGGGTAGAATTTTAATAAGGCCTTTTAATGTGATCCTCTTGTTGCATTCAAACAGGTAGGTGTTACTGCATTTTCCAAGCCTAAAACTTAAATCATCAATTGAAAACAGATTAGCCTTGTCAAGTTAACACCACAATATGGGGCAACATAATTCATCTTGGGTCTGGGCTTTGCATTTCCTTTCACCTTTCTATGAATAAAATGAAAACATTTTATTCTGATGTTACTTCTTAAGAAAAGGGAAACATTACAGACAGAACAAGGGGCTATTTTTTCACCACAGCTGTGGCTGGAGGTTAAGCATGCATGTACTTGGGCTGTTTCCCATTACCAAACTTCAAACTCAGGCTTGTACTCAGCCCTTGTGTAAGCAACAAACACAGTTGTCCAGTTTGGCTTTGGAATGGTCCTAAACTGATGGATAAGCATCTTCATGGGGCAGCAGCACTTCCCTGAGTTGAGGAAGGTGGTCCTGAATGGTTTGTGTTTCCTGTGTTATAAAACTGCTCCTTAGCCAGGGCCAACAGCAGCATGAGACTCTGAACAGGGTCTGTCAGTGCCCACATGAGTTACCCATTCTGAATCACAGATGTTTCTGCAGGCTTGGTCTAGTGAACCAATACATGTTCTGCAACCACAGGAATATTATCTCCTGAATGTTATCTCCTGAATGCTATCTCCTGAAAGCAGATCTGAACAAACCACAGGTTCAGTGAAGACCCATGCCTGTAAACACACTAGCACAATCTCTGCCATGCCAGCAGGTGGATAAACTTAAATCAAAATGTTTCCAAAAAACGGGTGATTGATCTTACTAAATCTGTCATCACTATAGGTAACCAGTCATTCATGAAACATGATGGGTCAATTCACCACTCAGCCTAGCACTCACACAACCACTTCTGTCTGCTGGATTGACGTAGACCACTTCTTTTTTGATCACAGCTGTGGATTTTTATCATTTGAAAAGCCTGTACTCCAACTCAGTTCAAAGAGGGAAGTTAACAGCATTCCTTGGGGTACTCATTCCCATAAGGTACCTCAGCCAGTGATCTAAATGCAAAAAACCCCAAAGCAAATAAACATTAAAAGAAGGATTACTTCTGCCTTGAATCTTGGATTCTGACAAAGGAGCTGCAGGAAAAACGTAAAGCACATTATAATCAAGGAGCTGATGGGTGGAAAAGGAAGTATTTCAGATGGCTGTGACACCTATAAACATCCATTGTATGCAGCGACTCCTTGTCATCACTTGGTATTTCTGATTTTTGAAGCGTCTGCAGATGCTTGCGCAGGCTGGTGTGTTGCCATGGATACCGTGGTGTGCCGAGGCTTTTAGCAAACAGACTGATCTGTTTGTGTACCTCCAGAGTGAAGAGAAAGAAAAATCCCATCATTTGTGTGGCTGCTAGCAAAGGGAGCCTGACAGTGAAACGAAATGACTCTGCATAATGGTTTTCAGAACCTCCTCCTCTTGGAAATGACGGGGTAGGAAAGAGATGGAAGGTAATGAAGAAAAGGAGTGAGGAGAGCTGTCAGGTGTTCAGCCAAAGCCCTCCTGCGTAGCTCTAGGCAAGGTCCTTGCATGATAACGTCAGCTATATGGTTAAGAAAAATCAATATGAGGTTTTAATAATTCAGTCTCCTAATGGCCTGGCACCTTGGCTTTCTGCAACACAGGAAGAACAGCAACAAGGATAAAAGGCAAAAAGGAGTGATAAACAGACAATGTAACACAGCAGAATAATTTGCTTTGAGTGATACCTTGGGACTAAGAAACGGGTGTGTGTTATGAAACTAATATTTAGCTGGCAATGCCTTTATCTGGGCACACCTCCACTGCTAAGTGAGAGGCAAAACAGGTTTAGAAGTGACAGGCAGCAAATACACAGGAAAGCAAGTAAAAAAAAACTGGGCAGTGTTCCAAACTTTGACTCTTTTCTTGGTGTCAGAACAACCCCATAAACTGCACATATACATGGCACAATTCTTCACGAGCTGAATTTCCATACATTTATGTAGTATCTTATCAGGCAACAACACAACATTGTCCCACTTGATTACAAGTTCTGGGGTTTTGCCCTGCTGTTTTAAAGGGATCACATCACCATGTATTTCCCCAAGAGCTTTCCTTGCTTGTGAGTTTAGGGGTCAAAAAGCACTAACACTTTCACAGGAGGGGTTTGTTCCTCATTACTTACATATATGCTTAAGCTGCTAACAAGAAATAACAACAATGTGAAATTACCCTAGGTGCATGTTTTCCCAGTAGCATTGTGTCACCCCATATGAACCAGAAACCCACCACACAATATTTTATAGTGAACTCCTCTCCTCTTAACAGATCAGGTTTTTTTCATGCCATTTCTGTGTTTTAAAACATGGGAAAAGGAGTTGACTCCCTCTATGGTCAGCTATGGTGTCTCCTCAAGCTCATATCTGCAATGCAAACACCAAGAGCAACCTTTGGAGACAAGATAAAAAGAAAACCAAATCCTTGCCCTTCCCACAGGTCCCCTTGGTCTGGCATCAAGCTGGAGGTGTAGGCAGGAGCTTGGTTGCTTTTGAGCTATGGACCAGCACAACCAGTTACTCCAACAAAACTCTTAAGCACAAAGCCATTCCAGCCTCTCCTTGAGCCTCTGGGGATGGTCCAGCAGTGTCCAGCTGATGGCTCTTATCTCTGTTTCCTGTTGATGACTCACACTGAACCTGAAGAAAATCATTCCCCAGGCTACATCTCCATACAAGCCCCACGAAGCTGAAGTATGAGTCCTACAGGATGCTGCTGGAGGTTCAGAGAAACCTTCTCTTGCATGCAGATGAACTGTTACTAAATGCAGCTGTTGAGCTGAGCACTCACCTGCAGACTATTAATTGATGTTGCTGGAAGCACAGCACAGTGTCTTTCACACAGCTGCTGTGGGAACCAAAGATGTGTCCAATTGGTGCCACTCATTTTCACGAGGCTGCAAAAATGCGATTCCGGTTTGTGAAGTTATAAATTGACAAACAAACTGGAATGGAAACTTACACAAACTGCCAGAGAAGAGCTGAAGGGTGTTGCTGCTGTGGATACAGATCAGTAATGATACCTAGCAGCCATGGCTAGTTCTGCAGTTCTCATTGATACTGAATTGCATAACCTGACTCCAGCAACTGGGACCTAACCCTGACAATCACAGTTTTCCCTTACAGAAACCCTCAAGGAGTTCCTCTCCTATCCTATTTAGGAATTTCCAAGCACTTCCTTAAAATCAGTGTCTCTGGCCACAGCTTGCAAACAAGCCAGCTCCACCAAGGAGTTCCTCTCCTAGCCTATTTAGGAATTTCCAAGCACACACCTTCCTTAAAATCAGTGTCTCTGGCCACAGCTTGCAAACAAGCCAGCTCCAGCAAAAGCCAAGCTATTAGCAACCAGAGCTGTGTAAGTTAAAACTAGCAGTATGGCCACTAAAACCTCAGAATTCAGGACATGTAACATTCCTGCACATACACTGATGAGCATCCTTTGGGTCTTGCCATATTTGAAATGCTCCAGTGCTCACTGTGCTATAATTTGGGCTCTTATTATTAGTCTTGTAGCTAAGCAACAGATGGGCAGTCCAAACGATGTGGCAAGGGCAAGGTATCTTGCAGAAATGTGGCAATTCAGAAGGAAAGGAATACTCTGAAGCTTGGGAGAATGTTTACCGCCCTCAGTGTGCTTCAGATCAATGCCAAAAGAGCTCAAATTTTGCCAGTGAGGTTAGGACAACAGGTCTACACTCATTGTGACTGAGAAACAAACCTAGAAGAAATATCTGCGTGGCAGGAAATTCATGGCCTTCCATTTGCTGCAGAAAGAAAAATGGAGGAGCATCAGCAAGATTAAAGAAATATATCTGGGTAAGTTTTTTTACCACTCAAACACAGCTAACACATCTGGTCTTAGGACTGCCACACCTGGCTTGGAGGCTAAAGAGGAATCACGACAAAGAATTAATAAAAGCCCTCTATTAACATTAATGTTTAGGAGAAAACTGCCCCTTCCAGGAGCTGACGCCTAGATTGTAACTCTGTCATTTGTTTCTGGGGAAACTGGCTGGATGGTGGCTGCCTTTACCCTAGTTTGAGCTACCTGATAAAGCCCTGACTCTAAGCACAAACACCATCAGTCCCAATGGTGCTTTTTGATCTGAGCCAGGCTTTGATCCCAGCCTGGTAAAGCTGTGTAAAAACCTGCAGGCACTTCGTTGGCCAAAAAAAAAGGCATGGAAATGCACTTTTTTTTTGTTTAATTGCATAGAGCTCTGAGGTAGGAATAAAATGCCATTTGGCAGCTTTCCTGAAGCAAAGTACATGCACCATCAAATATAACTGCAGCACTGAGATATTTGAGCTGCTGCTGGCCAGCAGGCAAGCGTGCCTCTCTCCTAAAGCATCTTCACTCTGCTCTTAAAAAGCACTTGCAGGCATTTATGAATCAATGCCACACTGGTGCCCTAGGAAATGGCTGGCTGGAGAGGCAGAAGCAGTACAAAGATGCCAGGCTGGAAGCAGGGGGCACTGAGCCACCATCTTATCCTCCAAAGCTGCTGCGAGGCCAAAGACATGAAAGTGTGTCAGGCAGCCTGTGCCCACCTGCTGGAGCTCTTGGTCAATAATTTCTTGGTCAATAATAACATTTCTGTCTCCTTTTCAGATGGGCACATCAGAAACTTGGTGGCAGATGCAAAAATAGGGAGGATTCTGATCTGACACCGTATTTCACCACTTTCAAGAGTTCATTTTTGTTCCTTTCACCTTCTCAGGCATTAATCTCATTGTTAATTCTTGCTGTGGAAATCACAACATCTTCCCATTATAAGAAAGAAGTTAAAGCTCGAGTTTTAAGCCCACATTTAGGAACTGGTGTTACCATCAGTGAGGGGGCAGCTCTCCCTGCTTCCAGCAGGATTTACACAGGCTCTACCAGTGACCCTAGCCTCAGGCTATTTTATGCCTGGCAGGAGGAGCCTTTGTTGGAAAGGATGCAGCTGATCTGCAGAACTCACTAGCAGAGGACTCTGTGAAGGTGAAAATCTTACATGGAGTAAGAGAAGGCAGACACAAATAGCAGGACCCCTATAAGTTCTCTCTGTTCTCACACTCTTTCCCAAAGCATTCAGTAGTTCCCATTGTATTATCCATCTGCTGGTCTAAAACAGCCAGAGTAATTCTTTTGCTAGGAAAAGGACTGTAAAAAATATTGTGATTTAAACAATGCATCAAGTTTAGCTACTTCTCAAAAAGCCTTTTCAACTCAGAGCCTCTGAGCAGAAGCAAAAGGGCATTTTTGCAGTGAGTGTGGAAGACTTGGCTCATCTCACAAAGCCATAAGGTGTGACGTGATCTAATTTTAGAATTATTATCTAAGACTACAAATTTATTTTATTAAAGAGAGCCATAACTAAATCTTGATGCCATTAGATAATGCAATTAAATATTGGCTTGCTTGCAGGTCTCTGTATTTTGCCACAGATAAAAAAGACTATCTACAAATGGATGTCTTCTCAGATTTTCTTCTATAGGATATTTAACAGATACTGACATATGAAATAAATCCTTAAAGTCTAAACCAAAATCTTTTAATCTACAGAAGCAAACTGAAGAGAGTTGTATCTTGATATGGGAACCTACTAAATGTTTGCTACTCTGTGAACTCCACAAATCTTAAACCCTTCCAGGTAAGTGAAAAATAATTCATTTCAGCTTTCTGCCATTTTCAGATGAGACAATAAATAAATAACACTATATGAGTTTTCTTAGGAAATAAATAGACTGTGGAATTGGAAATGGATTAAACATTGCTATATCATCATTTAAATCCCATTCATATGGCCTATCCAACTGAAAAAAAAAAAAACCCACTGCATTTAGTGTAGGCTCAATAGGTTGATATTCATATGGCCTATCCAACCCCACTGCATTTAGTGTAGGCTCAGTAGTTTGATTCTGGATTCAGAAGTTAGAGCTGAGCAATATGAGGGCAGTTTGAGGCTCAATAGGTTGATTCTGGATTCAGAAGTTAGAGCTGAGCAATATGAGGGCAGTTTGAGGCAAAATGTTTGGGACCCATCGGAGGTTCAGAATTTGATGGCCACAATTTGAGAATTACTCTTTTCCTAACACACAAGAAACCACCCCAGCTTAACCTGTTTTTTTACAGCAGACAGAAAAAAAAACTATCAACTCCTAGACTTTTGTACCATAGGCAAGATCTGGGCTGATTTTCTCAGTTCACTGCAAGAGCACGTTGTGGAAGCAAAGCACAGCAGTATTAGAGATCCATGAGAGGTGAGATTTTTTACACAGAATGGCTCAATATTTGCATTTTTGAATCCATATTAATGTGTGAGCCAACACACAGATTTGACTACAAACACTGTGCTTTAAAAATAAACAAAAGCACAATACACCGTGCCATTAATAAATGATGGTAATAACAATAAAGTGATAAAACACAGGCTATTTAATTTACTTTTGTAAGAGCTAGTTCACACAGGATGCTTTAATAGAGAAACGTTAAGCATTATTTCTGCTTGTTGACAAAAACCTAAAGGGAGAAGCTCAGTCACCTTGCAGTTTGCAAATATTAATGGCAAAACCAACTTTGCCTATGTCCTGGAGGGAGAAAGAGAGGAAAAAAGGACAAGAAAGGAAAAGGTAATTTAGTGGAAATAAGTTCACTAGGCTTTTAGGTTATGCTTGGGCTTCTTTTGTGTCTTCCTGTAGATGATGGTATTACTTGTATCCACATTCTCTGAAGAGAAATTTTGGATAAGTCCAGGAGAAGAAATGCAAGGCTCAAAGCAGGGCCACAGCTGTTGTGACCTGATTTTTTTTCTACAAAAACAGAAAATAATGTGTGAGCAGGTCTGTATGGCAGATTCATTCTAGAAAACACAGTTTCCTGAGTGTTATCCTCAGGACTAAATTCAATGTTCTATTTAATGCAACTGTTTTCTTGATCAGATATATTGGTCCTTTCTGACCTCTCACTTAATGCAGTTGTCTTGGAGGAGACCAAGATATGAAAAGTGCCCAAAACAAGCTAATTCACCAGCAGCATGGACATTATGTGCAGAAAACCAGCTGGAAGTCCCTTCTCCCTAGGTGGTTCAGACTAGCCCCCCCATCCCTCAAATTTGGTCAGAGCTCCACATTTTCCAGTGAGATTTAAGTTCTTGTGCTATGGAAGTGCTTTTGAACATTCTGTCCATAAAAGCTTTTTTTCCCCCCATATTTTTCAGGAGAGAAAATGAATCCAAATAATTTCATCAGGTAGAAATGAGTTCCTGCTACCCAAAGGGTGCTGCTCACACAGATGGGCAGGGGAGGGTTTAGCCTTCAGTGTGGCATGTCCTGGGCATTGCAGGAATGAGTGAGTGGCTGCCAGTGGCATTTTGAGATAGCTTGCCTTGATTTCTCAGATTGCTGCAGAAATTCATGACTATATAAGGTGACTCCAGGCTCAGACAGAATCCACTTTCTCAGTAAAGGTCTACCTTTTACATTTCCTTCATTTTATATATATATATATGCATACAAATATATTTTAAAAAATGAATCTTACTGCAAGAGCTTAGTAAAATTGATTAAATGGCTCCCATTGGCTTCTTTGGGCACTGGTTCAAAATATTAATCTGATTATCATTATGGCTCAAATTCAGCATGGTTGTTAAGTACACATCTAACTGAAAGCACCTGAACAGTCCTGTTGTGATGATTCATGGATTTTAAAATAGAAATATGTTTAAATGCTCTCTTGAACTCAGGTCTAAATGAAATCAATACATGCCATGGCTCTTCTTCATGAAATATTAAGGCAAGATACATAATTTATTGTGCTCTGTGTATGCAAATGTATTTAGCACTGGTTATTCTGTAATGGACCTATACATAATTTAAACTATATAGCATCCATTTGGTGCATGGAGGAGGGAGAAATCTTCATTAAACCCCAAACAGTGCATTGTTTGGTGATGTGGGAATTCAGTTTATTCTTATTCTGTGGATGTCTGCATAATAAATCTCTGCACACATGTTCAGAAGCCCTTTTCCAGAGGGAAAAGAAAAATCACAGCCTGTTGTGAGGCTGTGGGAGGAGATCCTGCAAGCTTCTGCTGAAGGACAGCACCCAAGGCAGGGTGCCCAAACCACTGCAGGGGCCACCAGCCACCCCTCAGGGCTATCCCTCAGCAGCAAAGCTCAGAAATTCCTCATTGTATTTAATGGTGCATTGTCCTGGGAACCCAAAATGTTCATTGTGTTCCATATCTATCTGTGCCCAAACCTATTACGGTCTATTTAACACCCTGAGGCCAGAAAACAGAGTTGGGGAATCCCCAAAATCCAGGGATTGAATCCCAAAAGTTCAGGACTTGGATCCCCAAAATCCAGGGATGGGATCCCCAAAATCCAGAGATGGGGAACCCCAAAATCCAGCTATTTTATCCCAAAAATTCAGGAATTAGTGACTCCAAAATCCAGGGATTCTCCCTCATCTCAGAAACCCCAAAATCCAGGAACAAAAACAGTGGGAGCTCTTCCCTATCCCTGATCCCAGGGGTTTTTTTTGGGCTGAGATACCCTGTGCTCTTTAGAAGCCAAGGCCCTCAGGCAGAGTCACTCTCTAGCCTTTGCCTCTTGGCTTTTTCTTGCCTCTACTTACAAGAGTAGCAAGTGGAGAAGATGCCCCAACCCACCAGCAGCACCAATTGATAAAAAGATTTAAATTGCCAATTGTGCTCCAATTTTGAGTTCAAGCCAAAACAACTGAAACTTCACATGACTTCTGGTAGATAATGATTACACAGGCAAAATGACCTGAAGAGTTTCGGGAAAAAAAAAAGAAAAAAATTTTTAAAAAAAGAAAAAAACACCACTCAATTTTTATACTGCAGTGGCTTTGATGAAAACATTTCATCTGCAGAATCAGGGGATATAATATTTAGAACTGCTTGTTGTATTCACCAAATTACTAGCAGCAAAGAGTTAATACTTCACCCATGAGTTATTCATGCCAGTCATTTACTAGGCATGCAGTTATGAACACCTGGCAGAGAACACCTCCCATGTAGCTGCTTGGAAAACCTGGTTGGAAAGTCACTGGGAATTGATCTGAAAGTCAGGAGGCACAAACCTGCAGGTAAGAGCTGTGCTGTGAATCAGGCTGTGCTCCCACGTGAGGCCACCTCCCCAGCTACGAGACACAAATATGATCACTGCTTGTGGCAGTCACATTTTCTGGAAAAATCCCTTTGCCAGGGTTTCTCTATTGGGAAGCTTGTTTTCCTCAGAGAAAAAGGAAAACAATATTATCTCATTTGCTTCTCCTGTGTTTTGCTGCTTTGGAATGTGGCTGGAGATTGTTTACCCACAGTGATTGTTTCATTGGTTTCATGTGAATTGTTTTAACTTAATGACCAATCAATGCCAAACTGTGTTGGGACTCTGGAAAGAGACACGAGTTTTTCATTAGTATCTTTTAGCCTTCTGTAAGTATCTTTTCTGTATTCTTTAGTATAGTTTAGCTTAGTATTCTTTAATATAATATAGATCATAAAATAATAAATTAGCCTTCTGAGAACATGGAGTCAGATTCATCCTTCCTTCCTTCATCAGGGCACCCTGTAAATACAATACACGCTTACAGCCCAACAATCAAAAGATAAAAACTTGGGAAAATAAGAACAAATCTGAGGCTGGTAAACATGTAAACCAGAAAGGTACAAGGAGCAGGAAAGCCTTTGTTGCACTCATGCCAAAGGGGTTTTTGCTCTGTGGATACTGGGGACAATATACTGAGTATATACTGACAATATACTGGCACTGTACTGAAATCATGAAGACTGCTTGGTATGTGTTGCCCATCTCAGCCTGAGACTGGTAAGACAAAGTGAAGATTTCCCACATCCTAAGCAAGCCAAAAGAAGTCTCAGATTTCTTTGCTGAGCCCTGCCTGAGTCTGGGTTCCATGCACATGCACAGATAATCTTCACTAAACTCACTGTTCACACAGCTGGATGCAGTATTACAAAACACCCTGTAAAATGAAAGCTAAGAAACCTTTTCCTTTTCTTATTTTTTTTTTCTTTCCTCCTAAAAAAGTTATTTTTAAGTGCTGCCAAGAGTTATGTTAATTCAATAAAAAAAAATGCCCTTGTCCTGTGCAGCTGCAGAGGCTTGGTGACAGATGGCGCTACATGAATATGAATTTGGTTTTTAAATAGCTGCATTAAATATTTAAGATTACATTTCCTTACACACAAAGTGCACCTGAGCAGTGTCAGTATTTGAATTCCTTCTTACACATCATAAATAATATAAATAAAGCTCAGGGAAACAATTTATTGTGATGCCACAAGACAGAAAAGGGATATATACACATCCAGCTCTCTGGGCAAATCTCCCTTAGAGCTGCAAGTTGCTCCCACCCTTAGCCAACAGCTGAAGGGTGGAAGCAGGAGGAGGTGGTTGCAGGAAACACGCTGGTCAGTTAATTTCCAGAACACCACCTGCAGAGAATTTTTTCTAATAGTAAAGCAGCTTTAGTAAATGTAGTAAATATTTACACAGCACTGGCAAGTGTAATGACAGCAGTGGTAAATTTCCATTTGACCCAAGCACTGCTCTGGTCCTAGCTGGGGGTGGTCAGCTGGCAAAGCAGCCTCTGGAGGAGATGACATCCTCAAAGCACAGGTAGAAGGGGGAGAACCATATAAACAGAATGAAGTGCACAGAGTGAAAAAAGCATTCAAAAAGCACATCAGTGAGAAGACTGGAAGTGAAGTTTGCAGAGACCCACAATGACATGAAATTTGTAGAGCAACCATAAAAAGAGTTCAGTGTTTTCTTTGAATAAATACTGTCTTCTTCACTCGTAATTGGAAGTGCTCAAAGCCAGGCTGGGTGGGGCTTTGGGCAACCTGATCTAGTGGAAGTTGTCCCTGCTCATAGCAGGGGTTGTGAAATGAGATGATATTTAAGCTCCCTTCACCCCAAAGTGTTCTGTGATTCCATGACTTACCTGTGCCAAGAAAAAAGTTCCTACTGACTTGTTTTAATGTTCTCTGCACCTCTCACACCTGCTCATACACCAGATCCTTAAAGAGCAAATGTGATCACACAAACTTACCTTGATTTTTTCCTGTTAGGGCTAGTAACATCAGTGGTTGCCTGAAACCAGCCTCTGACCTGCTGGATTGGCTTCACATTTGAGACTCCTCTACAATGTCAGATAATGCTTCACATTTGGGACTCCTCTATAATCCTCAGATAATGTCTGGTGAGAATGCCTGCTCAGGAGGAAGGGGGAACAAGGGACAACCAGGGCCAAGAAATGGACATTAGAAATTAAACCACAAGATTTTGTGAAATGTAAGCTGTGACCAGGAGAGATTTTCTTCATTCTCCACATGTGTGGATTAAACAAAGACAAACATCTTCTCTCCACTGGATATTTAGAGAAACTGTAGCACACAGAGACACCACGAAGAGTAGGAAGCTCAGTCTATGAGGCTAAAAAAGCCCCAGAGGAGTCAAAGCAGCAGTACCAGGTGCTCTCAGGGTAACCCTTGGAAGGTCAGGGCCATGCTCTGGCCAAGGAACCTGTCAGTGTCTTCCTGTCCTTCTTGTCAGTGGATTCATGCCCACCTTATTCTGGTCAGTGCCAAGAATTCCCTCTGAGCCTTTCCTGAGGAGCAGCACCATGCAGGGAGAGCTGGTAGAGCCCCACCTGCCAGCTGGACCCTCCTCCTCTTCCTCCTCTCCATGAATGTCCAGCCTCCATCCCCACCTCCTCACAGCTTTCAACAGAGAAGTGAGAGAGCTCCAAGAGAGCTTTTCTTGCAGAACTGAGTTGGGGATGATTTCTATGACATCAATTGCATTATTAAATATGCAGGGTCTAAACCACATTTAATAACACACTTGTTCCAGTTAATCTCCCACTATCAGCTCAACTCTCAAAACATTTAAACTCTAGTTGGGAGGTTTATATGGGCTAAACAGTAATTAGAAAGTTTAATAAGCACCCAGGGAAGCTGCCTGAGCTGTTCTGCATTTCCTCATTCAGGTCAAATAAAATCTGTGGTTCTGTCTTCTAAAAGGAGTTTGATATTTCCTGAAACTCAGTAAACTGTTGGGAAGATTAAAGTGGGTTAAAATGCTAACTGTTTTGGGGAGGAAAAAACACTTTCCAAAGCCCACTTTTTAGTTTGTGTGTGGGGTTTTTTGTTGTTGTTCTGAAGATGCTTTGAGAAGTATTAAAGAATTTAGAGAAGTCTTTTTACAAAAGCCATATTTAAAAACATGGTGGAAAAAAGGAGATGGAGCTTGCAGCTATGCATCCCCAGTGGAATGATGCTCACATTGGGGTCATGCAGAGTTCTGAGCTGCATCTTCCTCACATTCAGTGCCTGACATCCTTCACAGGACAGGAATTAGACCAAGGGAGTGACATTAAGATCTGTACATCCACCCTTTGGAGTCCAGTTGAACTTTACCAACCATGCAAAAACCAACCATGCAAACTTCACCAAACCCCAATAAATATTTCCATGTTTCAATTTAATGAAACATTAAGTCTTGCACTAGAACAAACAAGAAAATTACTACTCATACACACAGACTTCAGCATTTGTTTGCTGTAGATAAACTGCAGTGGAGCTGGAGGTTTCCCTAAACCATCTTTTTGGGTGACAGGAAAGCATAACCTTGAAGAGGAGAGCAAAGACATCTCCCGGGTTGTGAGGATAACATCAGGGAAAAGGATCCACAGCACACTACAGACAGAGAGAAGGCGTTTCAGAAGAGGACAAAACAGCTCTAAAAATCTACTTCTCCCACTCTCTAGGGCAGGAGCTGAAGACTTGTTTTACCACATTTAGGAGATCCTTAAACAAGGACATTTGCAGCACCAGCACACTGGTCAAAACAGAGCACTTGAGAGGAATCAGGTTTGTGGAGGTTCAGGAAATATTCACATTGAAAGCTACTACAGAATTGTTAATTGCATGTTCATACATGGCCTCTTCATTTAGAGCCATCACTTTAAATTGTAGATGTAGCTACAGCAAGCAAGTGAAAGAAATTTGAAACAGTAACATCAGATTTTTAGAAGTAAATATTTCAAGCAAAATTCTAAATAGCCTGTGCTCAGTTTTTTGGGTTTTTTTTTGTGTATCTGTGTCATGCTTTGAGGGTGAAGCTATTCCAGCAGCTCAATGCAGAATTCATCTGGAAAATGCTGGAGGGAAGTCTTAGACTGGAAGTACTGGTTTTCCTCATCCTCCTTAGTTCCTGTCATTGGTCTGCCTAATTTCATCTTAAGTTATCTTAAAAGTATTAATGTGCCCATTATATCTTCTATCTCCATTTAAATAGCTGAAATTCCAAGCAATAGTCATATTTTTAAAAATTACTACTTCCTTCCCTGAATAAATGAGGAAAGCTGTAGATCTTCAGCAACTGCTCAGTGTCAAATTCCTCCTGCCACATGTCATTCCTCAGCACTAAGGGAAAAGTCCAGCAAAGCTCCATTAAATGCTGCTGCCCTTGAGCCATCACAGCGTTGTCTCAGGCTGTATTTTGGAATAAAGCAGGAGGGAAATGTGCTGCTTTCACAGCTCTCCAGTGCACTGAATGTAATCACCTACATGGAATCATAGTGGTGATCCCCATCACTGCTTTAGAAGAACAACCCAGTTTTGTGTTTGCTATATTTTGGGGGAGAGGGAAGCTTTGAGGCTGGCATAAAATGCCAGAAACTCAAGGAAAACTTTTTGCTATGTGACTCTTAGCCTGGAAGAAATTATTTCTTTCAATTTCGTTGCCATAATTACCCTAGGTCTTCTCATGTCCATGCAGGGATAGTTCCTGCATTTCTGTCTGGACACCACCACCTGAACCCTTCTGCTAAACGAGGTAACAGGATAATTCAGCATGAAAGAGGTCAGAACTCTCATTTTGGATACATTCCTGAGCCAACCCAGTAGAGCACGTTGGAAAAAAACAAGGTGCTTTGCATGGCAAGGTGTTTGCAAATTTCTGAAGCCATCCTATTTTGGTGCTCAAGAGTGAGGTTTTTGCATTCTTTACAAGCTGCTTTACTGGGGATATATCTGCATTATTTTTGAAAGAATGAAAGGAATGAAGAATGAGAAGCTTTTGGGGTTTGGAATTTCCCAATTCATGGAACTGTTTAAAAGTCCTTGGCTTCCAGTCAACTCCTGCTTTTGTGATCAAACCAAGAAAGTGAAATTTAAAAAGTTAATCTATTTCTTATACAAACTTAATATCAACAACAACAACAACAAATTAAAAATTAACTTCAAGTTAAAAAGGACTTTTTGCTCTGAAACACTGATCAAGTTTACTGAGTTCATAATTCCTTTCAGAAAGAATATTTTGTGGTTTGCTCTGTCCCCATCAATAATCTATCAGCAATGTTACAATTCTAGAGCTTGGTAGGAAACACTTCTGTTAGCCAATGAATTTCTACAAAAATTCCCCCTATCAGTGTTGGGACAAATCCCTTTGGCAGCCTTTTTTCCCCATGACAAACAGCAAGGCATGGAGAACCCCCTGGGAATGGGCTCCTGGCAGGGATATCAGGGTGAAGAGCACTCAGCATGGTTTTTTTAACTCTCTTCCCTACCTCTTTCAAGCCCACATGTCACAAGGCAGAGGTCTGCAGGCCTGAGGAAATATTTCCATCTGGATGACTCAAGCAAGATGGCCTGGCTGTACTCCCATTGAGTCAAATAATGCAGCTCTGACATCTCTGGAGAATGGATCACACGTGTAGGAACAGGCAGCCATTCACAGGTGGAAAGGGAGACACAAAGGTGGGCATTCTCCCTGAAAAACTGCCTCCCAAACCAAGCCCTTCATTGGTAGTATAACCCACAGTCTTCCCCTCATACCTGAAGGGCAGATCTTCTAATGAGGTTGTTTGGGAATGTACAGATAGGATGTTTTTAATCTCTATGCCGTAAAATAGATGTGTTTTCCTAACAAGTGCTCTCTCATCAACCTGACATGCTGTAACCACAGAGACCAACTTGTCTTCTACACCACTTTGAGCCAGGGAAAGCCTCCACACAAGTTACATCAAGGCCCAGGTAATCTTTCAAAATACAACTAAAAGAAGGAAGGTAAACAGCATCTCATATGACCTTGGAAAATGTGATGCCCTACTGCTTTATATGCTAAATTCTCCACTGAAGGTAATACACCCAGAATTAAGAGTTTAAATGCATTCTTTACTAATATATTACTCGATTTGTTAAAATGTTTCTTTTATGTATCCTGTTGACAAATTTTGAGAAGGAGAAATCCATGGATATTTCTGGAAGTTAAAAAAGGATAAACCCTTTTTCTTTCTGTACATCTAAGAGTCATAATATTCCCAGTATGACCAACTTTATTTAAAACAAAACAACCCAACCAACCAAAAACACACAGAAAACTCCCACAGAACACAAATAGGGCACAGCATTAAAAAACTTGTACTGCAAAAAACATCCTGGAAAACTGAACCCCACTATTCCAAGAATATCATGAACATCAGCAAATGACAACTGTAATCAAGAAGAGAGATGAAGAATATATACTAACAGGATATTATAAAATATCATTTTACTTGGCTCATATGAAACTTACCTTGTAGTTCACAGTCTGTAGCACAGACATTTGGTATCCTGAGAAAAGTTAACAAGGTGGCTTTGGATAAAACTTGTGTAATCCCCTCTCTTTCACCAAATACTGGATGCTATTGACACTTTGCATTAAACAGATAAAATTTGATTCTCAGCTCTAGGCACCGAGGCAAATGAAACCATAGAGACCCATATTACCCATGGCATTGTTAACTACCTCATACTATAATTTCCTACTCTGCCCTGAATTATAAAGAGCTTACAGACTGCCTAAAGACTCATTTTAGCTTTTACAGGCATTAGTGTGATCTTAAAGTGGTTTTGTTTTTTTTTACCAAAGATAGCAATTATAATCCATTTTTACTTGACTCCTTACCCACTTTACTTTTTCCAACAACACATTTTATCACAGTCCTGCCACTGTATTTATCACATCACGAGGATGTACTACTTCAAA
Source organism: Passer montanus (assembly GCF_014805655.1). Classification (NCBI taxonomy): domain Eukaryota; kingdom Metazoa; phylum Chordata; class Aves; order Passeriformes; family Passeridae; genus Passer; species Passer montanus. Next base: position 2,892,779 of record NW_024371704.1, read on the forward strand.
ATTAAGGAGAGCAGTTATTAACGAAGCCATGAGTACAATTAGAGCTCCTGGCATTTATTTAGTTCCTTTAGACCCTGGTCTGAAACTCACCTCAGTGATGTGAGCCTTAAAGCACCTTAAACTGCATCCTCTGGAGCACAGTGTTGGTATGAGTTGTGGTAGTGCAATGCCAAACATGTCAGAGAATGTCCATTTTGTTAGAGAATGCCAATTTAATGCCTGTTTAATGTCCCAAAGTAAATCCCCATATTAATTTACCAGCTTCAATGCTACCTATCCCTGTTGATCCACTTTCACTCAAGTTTTCTCTGGAGGGAGAAAAGAATTTGTTATTAAGAGAAGCTATGGCTAAAGACCAAGTTTTTCCTAAAATTAATTCAAATAGTCTTGAACTTTTTGAAGTTCAAGCTTATCTGACATACTGGGAAACCCACCAGGAAGACATAGTCCTCCTTTGACCATGCTGCACTAATTTTTTGTACCAGTTTCACTGCACAGACTTTGCCCCCCATTCTGCACCTTAAAAAGCATCCAGTTTTCATCAATACATGCTAAATTAACATCCCTTTTTTGCATCCTGCAGCTTAAAGCTCATTGTTCCTCTTACAATGAGACTTACACAACCAGCAGTCTACTAAAAGCAAACTCCTACATGGAAACCTCCAGCACGACTCTCTACCGTCAACACATTCCTGCAAGAATTTTATACTGTTCCTAAGATTCCTACCCAAAAAAACATCTGGAAACAAAGATCCACTGTTGCAATAACAGCTAAAACTCCCCAATGATCCCTGCAAAGTTAAAGCCAGGACTGCAGTGTGATTTTTGTTGGTATGTGTTAATGCAGAGCTGGGTTTGAAAGTTCCTAAGGGTATACTTTACAATTTCATGTGGCATTTGCTGAAAAAACAGTATTTGCACTCAGAGAAGGGCACATAGAGAGCCTTGTTTGAAAGAGCCAGAAGAAAGTTGCCCTTCAGTGCTCTGAAGCTGAGGGGAATCAGGGAAATCTGTATTCTCTAGGGAATACCTCCTGCTCCATGCAGAGTGTCTGCTTGCACTGCTAACCTGAAGACACCTGCCCCAAGCAGAGATCTGGCCTGAAAAAGGTACAAGAACAATTTTTTTTTTCAAATGCAAATTCAGCATATGCAGTAATTCAGTCACAAAAGTCAGCAGCAGCATGAAATTAGAGCAAAACCTTCAGCTGACCCTGTTAAGGTGGCCCAGCTCTGGTGCTCACACACAGATCCTCTGGCACTGAGTACAGCTCCCACCAGGAGTGAGAGTCACAGAACTAAATAATTTCTAAAAAGAACAATCAAAGTATCACACAGCTGTTAGCCAAACCTGCTTCTTTTTTATGAGACTAGGACTGGCACTTATTTCTGGGTAACTTTCAAGAATTACATTTTCAAGGTTGATAAAATGCAATTTCTCTAGCAGAGGAACTCATTCCTGCAGACCTTTACTCCTGCTCAAAGTACATGGCCCAAGCACAGCAAAAAAAGGCAAACAGAAACTAAATCAGTATAGTCCATCCCAAGGTAAGACAATAGTTTTTGTGTTATTGCAGCAGATAAAGCCCAGTTATGCCATATAATTTTATTATAACAAACTCCTCTAATTGCTCCTTTTCTTCCCCTATTAGGGCCAGTAATGGGCCACAGCTGGTGGCATTTCATGTTACACTGCTCCTATATATACATATATATTTAAGAATTATGGACAGGCACATTCTTTATCTCTCAGTCTGAAAATGGATGAGAAACCACAGTAGACATGCAAAAATAAAAAAAAAAAGTAGACAGGTAACCTAAAGAAAGCCCATGCTTCAGAAAGATTCCAGTTTTTAATATCTAGGTGTGAGAGGATTTTTATGGCCTGGGAGTTGATGTGAAGAGTTTGCAGGGTCCTGGTCTCAGCCCAACTCTTGCTGCTCATCAGTGTATGATGCTACACAGGGAAATACCCTCACCCCCTTCTCCAGGAATGGTGCAGGTGCTGGGCCACGAGACTGGAGGCTCAGAATGAAAATCCAGAGTAAGAGTATTCCTTTTTTGTGTTTTATGGGCTTGCAAGGCAGAAAATGCAGAGCACCAGCCATCAAAACCCACAGGCAGAACAGTGCTTTTAAAATGCCTTGCTTGTAATTGTTAAAACAACCTGAAAATATGGAAAATCAGTATTCCAATGGCTCTGTTATCACTGCAGAGGCATGGAAAATACTCCTCACACTGAATAATCCTCACCATTCACAGCAATTTGCTGTCAATTTGCACAGGTACAAATCCCTGTGCATGGCATAAATGAAACTCTTCAGACTGAATGAGTGAATTACCTGTATTTTATGGCGGGTGTCAGGAGTCACAGGTTAACAGCACAATGTGGGTACAAGCTAGCATTCCTCATTAAATCCAATCTATAATGAATTAACATTTTAGCAAACTGTTGTCTTGGTATTTTTAATATATTCCAGCTGAAAAAGCAAACTATTTTTCCTTTAAAAGAAAACTGTTAATAAATAGCACTGAACATAGAGGTTCCTAAATTGGAAGCCACTGTCTGAAATAGCTATTTCAAGTTATCTGGGAGAACACCAGTTAAATTTGTCAACCAGAAAGTAATATTCACCCAGAAAAGGTATCCAATTTACTGCTATTCCAATAGAATGCTCTCTCATTACCCAATTACACTTGAGGGGAAGGGGTGAGGTTATAATTTGACTGTAATTTAAATTTCGCCTTGCCTTCCTCATGCCTGACTTCCATTGCCTTGCCCTCCATCACCTTGCCTTGGCCCTGCCCTGCCCCTTCCTGTGCCCTCTGCCCTTTTCAGCCTCCACTACCTCCTGGCCTCTAATTCCCCCCAGATTCCCACCACTTTTAGGGCTTCCCACTTTTGGCCACATTTTGTTTTCCAGCCTCCCGTCCCTTTTAAAACTTCCACATCTTTTTTACCTCCCCCATCCCCTTTCCTTGCCCTCCCGTCCAGACTTCCAACCCTTTCACTCTCCTGCTCTAATTTAGCCCCCCATCACTTTTAGGGCTCCACTTTTTTCTACCTATTTCTTGCTTTCCAGCCTCCCACCTCTTCTTGGGCTCTCACACCATTTTAGCCTCTACTCCTTTATAACCTCCATTCTTTCTGGCCTCCACTTAAGCTCCAGCCACCCACAACTTTTCCATCTCCCACAAAATTTGACCTCCACTGTTTCCTGGCCTAAACATTTCCTCAGACCTCTCACCCTCTTTGGCTTTCCACCACATAGCAGCTTCCACTTTATCTCCCAAAGTTTCACTCCAACTCAGCATCCCTTCCCAGACTTCTACCCCTTCTCACCCTCCCACTCCAATTTAACCTCCTCCCACTTCATAGACTCCTCTTTTTTATGGCTTCTATCCTTTATTCAGCCTTCCTCCCCCTTCCATCCTCTACCTTTTCTGGCCTCCATCTCCAATTTCCCCCTTCTTGGCCTCCCACCTCTTTTTGCCCCTCTCTTCCTCCCTCTCCCCACATTCTCCATTGGCTTTTCACCTTCCACATTTTTGGTCAATACTTTGGGTTTTTGGTTTTTTTGCTTCCCACATAATTGTGTCCTCCTGTCCTTTTAGCTTCTGCATTTCTTCCTCTTTTCCACCCTTTCTTGGCCCTTTACCCTTTTCCAGCCTCTGTTTTTTGTTGACTCATTTCTTCTTCTCACTGACTTTTTTTTGTGGTTTACTCTTTTGCAGCCTCTATTTTTTTTTTCTCCCCAGTTTTCTTTGTTATTGCACTTCCTTTCTGGCCTCCTTCTCATTTTTAGCCTCCACTTTTTTTTCAGCCTTCCTTGTTTACTCCATTTCCATATTTTTTCCCCCTCTACCTTCCACACTGACCCTTCTGCTCTTTTTCAGTCTCCCACTCTTTTTTATCTCTCTGTTCCTTTAGGGTCTCACATTAAAGCCCCTTTAGGGCTTTATATTAAGCCTCCACTCTATTTTATGGTTTCTCCTTATTCCTCCACTTTTTCAAGAGACTCTCAGACTCCCTTAGATAAAAAATATTTCTTTAGTGTCCCACAGTACTTTAGCCTCTCCCCAGGTTTCAGCCTCCCCTTTTTGCCCTCCAGTCTTCCACACTTCTTTGGCCTCCCATCCCTTTTCAACCTGCACTAGACTCCCATTGCTTTTCAGCCTTTCACAGGAAAAAATGTGCTAAAATCATGGACTGAAATGCAGCTGGAAAACACTAACATTTTTTCCCCCTGATTTTCCTCAAGCAGTGTGTTAAGAGCACCCTGTACTGTGTTTTGTGCTGCAGAAGAAACTGTCCACAATGGGTTACCTGGTATTTAGTATTTAGGTGTCAGACAAAAAGTTCCTCAGACCAAGGGATTTAAGGCAGCCCCACATTTCTAGTAAGACTCAGCTTTCCATTTCCAATCCATAATTCTGCACCAAGACATTTAGGAAATGCATAGTTGCACAGCCTGAAGTATTAAATATCAGCTGCTTGAGTTGTTTTGTTCAGCTCTGATTTCAGACACAATTCCAGGGGCAAAGCTAGGAGGAATACTTCATCCACCCACACAGGCAAGGAAAAGCCAAACCTTTGTCTCAACAGCTCCAGCACTTTTAATTCTTGGCACTCTGGGATAGTGTGAGAAATTTTCCATTAAATCATGACGGTGTGAGAAATTTTACATTAAATCAGCAGCGTACCAAGAACTCTTGGGCATTTCAGTTTAAGTTCTCCCAGAGATAGGCTGTAAATATGCCTGATCTTCAGAGAACCCCTTGGAAGGGGATGTGAGGCAATGGGAGGAAGCAAATGTCCCTGGTAGTCATCAGGCAGTGGCAGAGGCTTGGCTCTAGCTGCAGGAATGGGGAACAATGAGAGGAAGAAAAGGAGATAAGCAGCCAGGAAACACACAGGGTGCAGAGGAGCAGAAAGCCACAAGGGAGCAGAGGGGGAGAGCTGCAGGGCAAAAAGCAAACCAGGAGCCAGCTTGGAACAGGAGGGATACCTGTGTCAGAAAGGAAGCCCTTAGAAAATGTCAGAGTGAGTGGTAAATGTTCCATAAGGCCAGGGGCAGCAGGACAAGCTGGCAGGGGCAGCAGAGAGACTGTGAGCCTCTTGGTGAAGTCCCTGGGGCAATGGAGACTGGTTATCCTGTCACTCAGACAATCTCCCTGAGGTTAATGCTGGAAAAAGCTGGAATTATGAATGTAAAACCTGGTGACCAATGTACACTTTCAGATACTCAGTCTGGGACCAAAAATAAAAAGGTGCTGCAGGGTTTCCTACCTCAGCAAAGCAAAGAGAGGGTCAGAAGGAGTCACACCACCTAGGATAGAAACAGGTCCATGTGGAGGAAAAAGACAATCAATTTTCCAAATGGATCATATAGGATAAAACGATCAAAATCTTCTGACCTATTTCAAACCCTAGAAAACTGCATGGGAAGGTCAGATTGGCAGTGTTCAGCACTCAAAATCCAGCAAGTCCTAATATTAGATCTGCTGATGGCACATGCATTCAGCTCCCCTACTCACCTGTGACAGTCTGATGCTGCCTTTAGTCACACAGTGACATAGCTGTGCTTTTCACAATGCACTGCCTGCCAAAGGGGCACAGGAGCAGAGCCACAATTCACTTCCTTCTGCTGCTCTCATCCTGAAACTCCTTTTCTACCCCTCCCCATCTCCCTTCATGATCACTTGTTAAATCTCCCAAGCCCTGAAGCAGGTGAGGGGCATTTTGGCTGCCCCAGAGCACCCTGCAGGCCAGAGGAGTTTAATGCAGAGCCTGTAATCTCTCCTGCATGATGAGGTTTATCTGGGCTCCATGGAGGATTTCAGCTGCTCTGGGAAGGAAGCAGTGACCTGGTCTGCCATCCCCAACCTGGACTGCAGCAGTGGGATCAGGGCTGATGTGGAGTTTTCCCCATGGGTTTCACAGCATGACCTAGGCTCATTTGTAAACAAAAATTACTGAGGGAGTAAAAATTACTGAGTTCAGCCTCAGGATTTGCTGTCCTCATCTGCCCTACTTTGTAACCAAAAAGAAGCTGCCCATCAAAACAGCTGCTGCTGCTTCTAAGGTGGCTTCAGCTAATTCTGCATCTACACAATTTCTCCTGAAGAATTGAGGTGTACCAATGCCCAGGAAGCCCTGGGTGAGGCAGCTCCAGGTTTGGAACACAGGCAGAAGCTTTCCAGAGGAAAAGCAAGGGAAGAAGCAGGCACTAAATAACCCAGTGCTCAGGGCAGGGAACTGCAATCCCCAGTGTGGCAAGTCAGGGGGGCAGCCAAATCCATCTCACCCAACAACCCTACAGGGAAAAAAAGCTATGCTTTCTCCCTTTTCTTCCCACAAAACACAGAGAACAAGAACATTTTGACAAAGAGGGTCAAGCCCAAGCACTTTTGCAGCTGACCTCTGTGCTAGTGTGGCTGTCAGTGACACTGAACCAGTTTTCTGGCCATGCTGTGTTCTGGTGTCTCCCTCCCTAATTCTGTGGCACAGCATCCATTCAGGAATGCATTTTATGCCTAAGGCTCTGCTGTTTACCCTAAGGAAAGGGCAGCTGCACAGCTCACATGCAGCTAAACAGCAATCCTCACCTGCCCAAGATCCAGCAGAACTGTCCTTTTTTTTTTTTTTTAATTTTTATTGTAATTACACATTTTGTAATTACATATTACACATATTATTATTCCCTCTGCCAGGGAATGAGGAACAAGTCCAGGGTGCCACCCAGGGTAGATATATTACATCCCATCTTTGATACTATGCTAAGCTGATGCTTCTCTCAGACTCTAGACTACCACAAAAAAAGAAAACCCTGATTCCAGTTTAGTCCTGCAACCCTGATCCACTGAACTGTGCTCTTCTCAAAATGTGCAAGTTGTCCTCACCCTAAAGACTCTGATAATTACTGGCTTCAGTGGAAGGAAATACACTCCAAGATAATAATTCCCAGGCTGAAATCAAGCTCTGCTATTTTCAGGCCACTGCTAACATGTCCAGAGCAGATTTATTAAAGCCATGAGTGACCCCCTGCCAGAAATTAAGGGTATTTCTTGTGAATAAGCAACTTTGGTGTTTATTCCTCCCACCTCTTCATCTGCTGAGCTGCACCAGAGAAGCAACTTGTCAGGCTAATTATTCACAGAGATTTTAAGCTGCATATTTTCTCTCTGGACTAATCTAACCCAGATATGGGAAAGGCATGGTTTTAATCAACCCTTCCATACATCCCATGATACTTGGTCACATGTGCATGTGTAGGGATGTGCATTATGTGCATCTCCCAGTAAAACAACCACATTGTACACCAGTAACAGGCTCCCTGTCACATGCTGTTCTGTTTGCCCTCTTGTTACAGGATGTTAGTGCTGCCTACAAACAAACCAGTTCTGAAATTAAACATGGAAATACTCTGAAGGACTACAGAGCACTTTTTTCACAGCTACAAATTTTTTCACAAAAGTAGTGGACTGACCATGACCCTCATATATTAGGTGAAAAGGCAAGATTAAAAGCTATATATTGTCTCTATAGTGTTCAATAAGATCTTGGGAAACAGAGTGAAATCAGCCTTCCTTCCAGCATATGGAAATTCATTTAAAAGGGACACTCCATCAGAGCCCACAACAGAAGCCTCAGTGCAGCCAGTGCTCCAGAGCAATTCAAGGTGTTTTTTTCCTGAAGCAAGTGACAGAGCTAGGCTCCAGGGAGGGCAGAGCCTGCACAGACTGCAGAATCACTTACCAGCACAGGATATGAGAGAAACAGCTGCTCTTGTCCCTGGTGACACTTCAGGTCAGCTGCTGTGCTCTCTGCAGTGGCAGAGGCAGGTTTGCTCCCAGGCTGAACACCTTTCCTTCTCTTCATCCTCACACAGCATTATTTGTAGTTTGGCTTTAGCTACGGGGATTGAAAGATGAAGTAGGAGTATCTTACTCTAAGAGAGGAATGAAGTAGATGCTGGATGGAAAGCAGGACTTCTACAAATTAATTGAATAAAGCACTGCCTCAGCATACACTGACCCTGCTTGAGTGCAGGACTGGGAATATAAGGCAAAGCTCCACCCAATTTAGGGAAGATTAAAAAATCATCACATTTTGACACCACAGTCTCTGATTCTAAATTGCATGGGATGTTCAGGTGAAAGGAATGACAGGGATGTGTCCTTACAAACAAACTGTGGGCCTGCTGGTAAAGCCAGATACTGAGAGGTGAAAGAAGCAGTGGGAGGGACCATAAATTCCAGAGGAATTCCACTAATTGACTCAGACTGTCACTCAAGGCTGTGCTAAATTCCTGGACTTAGAGAAAAAGAACAGAGATAGAAACAAAAGGCAGGTCTGCATTAGGTGATTTGGGAAGTCTGTACCTCTCAAGTACCTCAGCCAATGGGAGAGGGAAATGTGGCCAGGAAAGTGGGATAAGGAGGAGGCTGCATCCTCCAGCAATTCAAGAGACACCATGGGAAATGCCCCATGGCCTCTCCCTTTGCTCAAATAAAGTTACAGGACTTCTCTGTCTCCTTTTGGACATAAACTTTTGACACCATGGATTAATTTTCCTGACACAGGGACTCTCCAACAGAGACCTAATCAGACAAGATGTAAAATAACAAACCTTGCTCTCTTCCAAAGGCTTTGAGAGTGAGGACAGGAGGACAGTAGTAAACATGATTAACTCAGAAGTTTGATTTTCTTGGCTTTTTTGTGCAGCAGATTTTCCTTCTCACATTAACTGATATTCACGGAGTACTTAAACAAAAAAAAATAATTCAAAGCCCAATAATTAAATAGGATTGACAACATGCTTGATAGGATTTGCTGATTCAGTGATGGTGCTCACCTTGCATTAACTCAGAAGTTCGGTTTTCTTGGCTTTTTGTGCAGATTTTCCTTCTCAGATTAACTGACATTCACCGAGTACTTAAAAAATAAAATCCAAAGCCCAATAATTCAATAGGATTGACAACGTGCTTGACAGGATTTGCTGATTCAGTGATGGTGCTCACCTTGCTGTACTCACTGTGACCACCACAAGCAGAGCTGTAGCGTGTCTGGAAAACACAGGAACCAGGCAACAGCGTGGATGAGGATGGAAGCACCCAGCTACAATCTCCAAAATGCATCACAGTGATGTTTCCAAATGGGAACAGCCATGTTGCTGCTTAAGTAATTTTTATTTATTTAACTCAGCACCCTCTTTGAAAGTCCTGCAGCTGCACAGCAGCTCCTGCAGTGCCCTGCATGCAGCAGGTGGGTGGGATGGCAGCAGGAGCTGCTGTGTGCCTGGCGTGGGCTGAGGGGCTGCATTCAGGGCTCTGTCACCCTGTGCTGTGCCCAGGCATTGTGGAGAAGAGTTCTTCCCACTCTCCCCATGGGCCAGAGGGCTGGGAGCAGGAGGGAGGAATCCCCAGGGGTTAGGATGGAGGAGAGCCTGGGCGCAGGATGCAGCAGAAACTGGAATCAGGAGGGAGGAGAGCCTGGAGCAGCTCAGCCACACTGGGGGGCAGTGGCCACTTTGAGGGCACTGGGAGCGGAGCCAGTACTGCACCCACAGCTCAGCCTGGCCTGCAGCCCTGCAGAAACTGTAAAGTTCTGCAATCTGCCTGCTCTGGGGCTTTTTACCCCCTTGCTGTACCTGTGTGATGGTTCCTGTGTGATGGTTCCTGTGTGGCATTCACATTTTCTGAAAAAAAATACAACATTCCTGGGGCTCTTCCATCAGGCAAGCACTGCAGTCCACACTCCACTTCCTTTGCAGCTGAGCAACACGACTTTGCACAAACCAAACTTTTAGAACATACCTGGACTTTGTGTTTACATAAGGTAATAAAACTGGAGGAACAAAAAACATTACAAATTGAAGCAAAGTCACATCCCAAGTGGAAGTCTGAAAACACTGTGCTGAGGGCTGTGTGCTTCTGCAGAAGAATGAGCTACGTAGTGAATTTTTGGAAGTTTAATGCAGGATCACATCAAAAATGGGCACAAAATGGGCAGGAAAGGATTTCCTGGGGAAGAAGCAAGAAAATAACATACAACTACATCAAATTAGTAAGACTATAATTTAAATAAAGTCACTTTAAAACACCAGTGGACTAGTCTGGCTTGTCACAAAGCCCTCAAAGATGTGGCAAAGCAGTAAATGCAGCTTTAGAGCAACAGAGCATTTCAGTGTGCTCCAGGCCACAAAACACATGTGAGAGACACTGCTCAAAGCTACTGAAATAATTTGTATTCTGTAACTCATTGGTCATGTCATTTGTACCCTCAGCACAAGTGAGTCTGGGTGGTGCTGCAGAGGCTCAGTCACTGCAATCACTGTGATGGGGTAAAAGCAGTGCCAGAGTTTGTAAAAGGCTCTTCAGTTAATGAAGGGATTATGAAAAATGCCTCTTGCCTCTTCCAAGGAGCCCATCATGCCACCCTCATCTTTCATGTGTTAATGAGAAATGCTCAATTCCTGTGGAAAAACAGCAATCTGGTGGCTTCCAGTTAGGGAAATATTTTCACTGTAACATCATGATGTGTGTGACTGTTACAAATGCTGCTCATTTTTCTCTTTCTGAGGTTTTAAAGTGCAGCCCCACGCTCTGCTCTGGCAATTTTTAATGCAGCTAATGTCAGTACTGGTTGCAACTGGATTAAAGGTGGCTGTTAATCACAAAGAAACGGAATGGGACAGGCCACCTTCAGAAGTGGTGGCCAGCAAAGGGTAAACTCCCAGCTGCCTGGGGATTTTCTACATCTTTAACAGGGTTTTGTGATTTCACAGCTCTTTTCATAGCAGAACTACAAGTGATGAGTGGTGACTGCTGACCCTGCCATTCCAGCACTCCTCTAAGGGACTTCAGTGGGTGCTTTGGGGTAAATAATGAGGTTTTTAACATTATTTAATGAGCTATTCACAGCTTAACAAATGGTTCTGTTATTTACCAAGTCAGCAGAAGTGCTTGTTACAGTCACCATCCCTGGAGGTCTTCAAGAAAAGACTGGACGTGGCACTTGGTGCTCTGGTCTAGCTGACATGGTGGAGATCAATCACAGCTTGGACTTGATGATCCTGGAGGTCTCTTCCAACCTAAATAATGCTGTGATCTGTGTAATTCTGAGAGAATACTGAGGATTTTGTACCTAGAGGATTCATATCCTTCTGCCAGCTTTCAGAACCAATCTTTCCCCTAAATTATACCTTTAATTTTAAATAAAAATTGGAGTGTTGCCGGATGTTGTTCTTTTTTCAACTTTCTTGGTATCTAGCACAATGGGAAACCTGTCCCAAGACTGCTGGTTATTGACCAAAACCTTTAAACATCATTATTATAATATTCCCAGATACTTCTGTCCTACTCATCATCATCATACTGTCAAACCACCCAACATCTCAACACTATTTTCTTATGAAAGGCAGCCCTAGTGTACTCAAGACAGTACTGGCAGCTAGAACACAACAGTCATTTGCTCCTTATAAGTAGAGCTGCTTCCCCTCTGCAGATTATACCAAAGAGAAGTGTTCTTTGATGTACCCCATTTTGATTTCCTTTAAACATGGGAAAGTAGAAAAACAAAGATAATTTCCAATATGTTGGCACCATCTGCAAAGAATTCTATTAAAGAACAAAAATTAAGTTTTTTTTTTTTTTTATATTTTCAAAGGTAGTATTAGCAATATGATGTTGGTTCAGAAGTCAGGTAAGGTCTGTGTTGGCAACTACAATTCTTTTATTGGACATATGTTACTGAGCATTGAACACATGTTTATGTAGGCATGGATTTAAGAATAACACCACAAAATCAAAAGGCTAAACTGCAGACCTGTGCTGAGAAGCAGGCCTGGTGAGTCGTCTACTCCTATAACTCAGCTGAGAAAAGGGGAAAAAACTGCCATTATAAGAGAAGAAGCATAAATTTAGTTATAAGTTACAGAACTAGATAATATTTCCTTTAAGGCCCAAAGCACTGGAAAACCCAGGTTCCCTCTATACGTGCACATTGTGCTTGTTGCAGGAAATATTTAAAGTCAGACTCTGCCTCATGCAAGTGGTTTATCTGTAAGACAACTTAATAAAGCTGTACTGATTCAAACAGTTCTCTTAAAAATGTATTTCAGAATAAAAATGATACACTTAAACCCAGATAACAACTTACCCAACAGAGAGCAAGTTTCAGCAAACAGTGACCAAGAAAGAGTGAACAGGGAAAGCCAATGATGTTGGCCAGATTTCATTCCTGCTCGCATCAGAATTTTCTCCCGAAGAAGATTCAGGAGATAAAAAGGTAAATTGAATATATCTTCATCTCATAAGGGCAGTTTTCTACAGTTCTTAGCAACAGAAAAAAAAAAAATATACATTTCCAGAACTTGCACATATCCGAAAAGAAACAGGTGGCAAACAAAGAGGGAGAACAAAACCTAATAAAAGCTAACCCAATACTTTGTAGTAAACAATAGAATATAACGTGCAATAGTGCAATTTCTCCTTTGCTGCTCCGACAACGAAGTCTTGGTAGACAGTCCCCTGCGTGTCCCGGCGGCACGGCAGCATCCCTGCATCCATCCATGCATCCATCCACGCATCCTTGGTGCTCCTAGCTGCGGGCCGGGGCCGAGCGGGCACTGCCCGCCCTTGGGGCCGCGCTGGGGCCCGGCTCTGCCCGGCCCTTCCCGGGCAGCCGCAGCTTCTGATCCCAGCGCTGCGGGAAAACGCACTGCCGTCACCGAGGGGAACGGGGAGGGACCGCCGGAGCCGCGGGGAGCACGGGAATCATCACTGAGGGGCACGGGAATCATCACTGAGGGGCACGGGAATCATCACCAGAGCTACGGGAATCACTGAGGGGCACGGGAATCATCACTGAGGGGCACCAGAATAATCACCAGAGCTACGGGAATCACTGAGGGGCACGGGAATCACTGAAAGGCACAGGAATCACTGAAAGGCACAGGAATTACCAGAGCTACAGGAATCACTGAGAGGTTAAAGAAATCACCTGAGAGTTACAGGAATTACCAGAGTTACAGGAATCACCTGAGAGGCACAGGAATTAATCACCAGAGCAACAGGAATCACTGAGAGGTTACAAGAATCACCTGAGAGTTACAGGAATCACCTGAGAGGTTACAGGAATTACCTGAGAGGAACAGGAATTAATCACCAGAGCAACAGGAATCACTGAGAGGTTACAGGAATCACTGAGAGGCACAGGAATCACCAGAGAGTTACAGGAATCACTGAGAGGTTACAAGAATCACCTGAGAGTTACAGGAATTAGCAGAGTTACAGGAATCACCTGAGAGGCACAGAAATTACCTGAGAGGTTACAGGAAACACCAGAGTGGTTAAACAAATTACCAGAGAGTTACAGAAATCACCAGAGTTACAGAAATTACTTGAGATGCTACAGGAATTACCTGAGAGGCTACAGGAATTACCTGAGAGGTTACAGGAAACACCAGAGTGTTTAAACAAATTACCAGAGAGTTACAGAAATCACCAGAGTTACATAAATTACCTGAGAGGCTACAGGAATTACCTGAGAGGTTACAGGAATTACCAAAGAATTACAGAAATCACCAAAGTTACAGAAATTATCTGAGAGGTTACAGGAATCGCCAGATTTACAGAAATTACCAGACAGGTAGAGAAATTACCTGAGAGGTCACAGGAATTACCAAAGAGTTACAGAAATTACCTGAGAGGTTACAGGAATTATGAGAGGCACAGGAATTACCAGAGAGGTTAAACAAATTACCAGACAGTTAGAGAAATTACCAGAGAGTTACAGGAATCACCAGAGTTACAGGAATTAAATTACCTGAGAGGTTACAAGAATCACCAAAGTTACAGAAATTACCAGAGTTACAGAAATTACCTGAGAGGTTACAGGAATTATCAGAGTTACCCAAATTACCTGAGAGGCTACAGAAATCACCAGAGAGTCACAGAAATTACCTGAGAGTCACAGAAATTACCAGACAGGTACAGAAATTACCTGCGAGTTACAGAAATTACCAGAGAGGTTACAGAAATTACCTCTCTGGTAATTTACAGAAATTATCAGAGAGCCGTAGAAATTACCAGAGAGTTACACAAATTACCAGAGAGGTTATAGGAATTACCAGAGAGGTACAGAAATTACCAGAGTGGTTACACATCCACATGTTCACACGTTTCACACAGAAAATGTGTTCACAAACAGCAGCAAAAGCAGAGAAGTTGCTATTTCCACCATGTCACCCTGCACTGCGCTCAAGGGTGCAATGACAGCTGATTGGGGAAAGTCATTTAAACAGGGAAAGTGTTTCCTGGCTTTCCTGCAGCCTCTGTGAATGAAGGGTCTGATACAAGGCTTCAGCACAAGGGGGACTCACCTTCGAAATAATAAAATTTACATGAAGCTATTCATGCAGTCTCGGGGGGAAACAGGATGAAAAAACAGTTAAGGGGTTTTTGTTAATTCAAAAAAAGCATTATTATTTTTGCAGGCAATAGAAATCACAGTAAAAAAAAAAAGACATAATAAATATAGTTTGCACAAGTGTTGATGCTCTTGGAAAGGAGGATGATGATGATGAGAAGTGGGTGGTGAGGTGGCAGGGTCCTCAACACCCCCAGGCCAGGTGTGAGGGCAGAGGCAGCAGGTTACAGACAACAAGGAAGGGAGTGAGAAAGGAAGTGTGTTCCCCAAAAAAACTCCAACCAATCATGTTACCACTCAAGAGCTGAAACTGAGCAGAAATCAGCCCATGGCAGCAAAATGTTATTTTCTCTGTGGCACTGGATTTCCCAGGGTTCTGCCAAATCAAACAACAACTTGAAATAAGATCCCTGTATCTTTCACTCCACTGTATCTTTTCATCTCCACTGATGTGAGAAATGTGCACAGAAAAACTTGCTTTTATAAACACAAGAGTATTTTCCTGCCAGTGACCCTCACACTGATGAAGAGAAAGTGCTGAGTGGAGGAGAATACTGGTTTGCACAGGCAAAACCACTATGGCAAATGAATGGCTGAGAAATTGTGTCAAAATAAGAATATTCTGTGTAAAGTGACACTCCTGACAAGGTCAAAACCACTGATGCTTTGCAGTGCATCAAAACATAAAAAGGTAATCCTTCCAGAACCTGGAAGGCATTAGAAACATCTAAGTAAGAAAAAAACCAGAATATATTTTCATAGGGAGAGCTGGGGTTGCTCAGCCTGGAGAAGGGTTCAGGGAGATCTCAGAGGACCCTCCAATACCTAAAGGGGCTACAGGAGAGATGGGGAAGGACTTTTTGCAAGAGCATGTAATGGCAGGACAAGGGGTAATGGCTTTGAAGTGACAGAGATTATATTAGATTAGATTATATAAAATATAGGGAAGAAATTCATGGCTGTGAGGGTGGTGAGTCCCTGGCACAGGTTGCCCAGAGAAG
Source organism: Passer montanus (assembly GCF_014805655.1). Taxonomy (NCBI): domain Eukaryota; kingdom Metazoa; phylum Chordata; class Aves; order Passeriformes; family Passeridae; genus Passer; species Passer montanus. The sequence goes on from NW_024371704.1 coordinate 2,908,213, forward strand.
CTGTGGCTGCCCCATCCCTGGGAGTGTCCAAGGCCAGGCTGGATGGAGCTTGGAGCAGCCTGGAATAGTGGAAGGTGGCCCTGCCCATGATTTAGTCTGAAAAACATTTGTAAAGCCCCCTGGTCTGTTTGGGGTTTTTTTCAGTTCATATCACAGCCCCATCTAAGCAGGCCTGTGCTGTGGAACACACAGCTTGCCCACAGAGTTAAAAGTCCTCTCCTATTTGCTTTTTTGAGACAGAGGTTTTGACTGCTGCTACACTGGGATACTTTGGGGTAATTCAATGTATCCCTTTTATTTACTCAGCATGCAGTTCCAAGTAATAAAGCAAATAAAACACCAAGTTAGTTTTTGATACACTATATTCATTAAGTGGCGGCAGCACACGAATTTTCTTCCCTTATTTTGAAAAGACAGGCAGATGTTTCACGGCACCCACAACATGTGACTTCAGGTGAGGCATTTTCTTACCTTTATCTTTTTACCAAGACGTTCCTTCCACTTCTCAGCTATGGAGCCTTCCACCAAGAGTAACCTACACAACAGAGACAACCCCATCAAGAGAGACACCCCAACACACACAAGACTAAGCTCTCTGTGCCTTGCCCTCCCTGAACACCACGAAGGAGATGTACAGAGAGGTTTTCCTTCCTTTTGGCTCTGACCTTCAGCCCTGTGGCAGGGGAACAGTGAAGGACAGCACAGCAGGAGTTACCTGGAGCGCTCCTCGTCCTCGTAGCCCATAATGATGTACTCCTCATTGGCACTGAGGGGGGGACACAGGCAGCCAGAATTCGTGTGGAGGTTTACAGTGTCCTTTGGAATGTTCACTAGGGAAGACTTCAGGATCTCCTTCACTTCCACCACTGCAGTGACATCGTGGCATTTGGTCTTCACCTCCTTCACTTTAGCCCGAATGACTGGGGAGAAGCCACAAAGAGCACTGTTAGAAGCAGCAGATCATGCAGGTCACGCCCAAGCTGTTCTTGGTGACCTCTGGGATTAGATTTTGCATGGTTCTTCTTCAGCTGAGCTCCTGCAATGTCTCTGCCTCCATCTCTTCCCTTCATTACTTCACCCTCCACCAAGGAGGTCCAGTGTGCCCCTTAATAATGTGGTCAGGAGCAGCAGTTCTGTACCAGCTGGATTTATGTCCTGTTTAAGCTGGGCTCTGACTTCCTTCCTTCCTTCCCGTCTTCTTCACCCTTTGCATGTTAAATATATTAAATCTACTTCTTGTATGCTCTCCCAGAGCTGTGGCTGTTCCCTCTCTGACTACCTGCAGTACAGATGAGCAAATTTTATCACTCTGAACCTCACACAACAAGGGAATGTGCATTAAAACCTCCCATATCACTGCTTCTGCTGGATGACAGGCCCTTACCTTTTTCATTCTCTCCAGTGACCCAGCACTAATCTGCTCTGCTCTTTCTGAACTTCCAATGCTCCTGATCTTGACCCAGTGACCTCTCTAATTGTTTCCTCTCTCGGCCTTTCCTTGTGCCTCAAGCTGCAGAGGAGGAAAGGTTACCTTTCAAAGGCAAAGCTTTCCATTCTCTCCTGCTGACCAGTGAACTGATACCACACACAAATGCAATGCCAGCCCAGAGGTCATGCTCTAGAGAATGCCACACCATTCAGAGAGTCCCTTTCCACACTATAAATAGGAGACACCCCAAATTCCAAATGTCTCCTGTGTGAAAAAGGTAATATGGAAGAAAGAAAACCATGGACTTGCAGATCTCCTCACTCCACATGTACTGCAGGCAGATTAAATACAGCTGCCAACAAACACCAACTTGTGCATCTACCATGCACAATTTACCCCGAGTGATTCCCTTTCTCAAAACCTTTTAAGATCTCAAAATAAAATATTGCTTTAGCTTGGAGATATTTCAAATGCCTTTTGAAACCTATTTAATTTCAAAAGCTTGAGAAAATGGACAGGAGCATGCTCAATGACTGCCATATGCAGTTTCTGACCAGAGAATAGTCACTCTAATTTTTTATAAACAAATCCACCAAAACAACATGCAGCTGACTAGTGACCAAAAAAGTGTTTGAATACAGTTGTAATTTTTTAGATTTTAACAGCAACTATTTTTAAAAGGAGATTGTCTGACTATGGCTTTATAAATGCATAATACTAATAAAAATGATACAATCATTACCATTTAAATAAAGCCTTAAAGCTGGCTGAACCTAAGGTTCCTCACCTGATTAATGGGGAAAAAGGAAGTGCTGCATATATTGATAAAGCCTTATAAAATAAAGCCTTGTTACCTTTGTAAAATCATTGCTCATGCCTGCTACTTTGGCTAAGTCGAAGAGGACTGTGGGAAAGTGACTCAGCTGAATTAGGGGTAGAAAAAGAAGTTTTATAACCATGGTGTGTTCAGATTTTGGGGTATGGTTGGATTATGTTTGTTATGATTTAAAACTGTGTAACTGATAAAGGCTTAACTGCTTAAAAGGGGCTGGGTTTTGCAATAAGGAAGGGCCCAATTGTCCAGCCCCTGTGATATGTATTCAGTGGCTTCATTGGCCTAATTTGCTTGAAACAAGCAGTATGAAGAAAAATATGAGCCTGGAGCTGTGAAATGCCTGAAGAGCAGGACATGTGCCTTTTACAGGTGTTACTGACAGCATCACACAGCTGGCAAGATGCTCATTGCTGGCTTTGATACACCAGAAGGAAAAGAACCTGATTGATCTCAGGGAGAGCTAGTGGGCACGAAAGCCACTACAAACATCCCCTTCTGCAAAAGCTGAGCATGCTGGAAATCACAGAGGCAGCTCAGGCACACAGTGCCATTTTTCTTGCATCACTGTTCACACCTGAGAAGTGCACAAACCCCAAATGCCTGCACTAAAACTGAAATAACAAAGATACCCTTGTACACATCAAGCTAATCCCCTCCATCCTTCTAAACTGGAAATGTTTCAGCTACACCTTCCTCCTCCAACAAGTAATATTGGGTTACCAGGAATAACAGTGAACTTTTTAGGCTTTTTAAATGGAAGTTTCCCCTCCCTGCAGGCTGGGAAGGGCTGGGAGCTGGCCCTGCAGCTGCTCTCACCGTAGTTGTAGTTGTTGCGCAGGTAGGTCTTCTGCGTGGCTTTCACAGGCTTGCACTTGCAGCGGTCTGCACAAACACAAAGCTTCGTTTAGAAAGAAAAGGGCAGGCACTCGGTGACAGTCTTCCCAAAATCTGCAGCTCACACAGCGTGGGAATTGGAGTCACAGAAAATAAATCCAACCAATGAATGTGATGCTTTTGTTCATTGATTGCCGCGTACGGTGAAATATACAAGTTACCATTATTAACGTAATTATTATACTAATTAATGCATACAAATTTATGTTGTAAAGCTTTTTTAGCTAAGGTGTAAAGCTTTATCTTTTAAATAAGTCATCTAACTATGATCTACCATCTGTTTTATTTAATTTGATCATAGTTAGATCCTGTTAAGCCAAGAAACAGTGTTTTGTAATTAGGAAATAGCTGGCTTCTGATTGTGATGGCATGAATTATAACACCTGTATTGTCTCACCCTTCTCATGAAACTGAAAATGGAACACAGGTTTTTAAAACACCTCTCAGCTACCCCGTCTCTAAGTCAGAAGAGGGTTAAATCTGACAACACCTAACAAAAATTTCACCGAAGTGATTTGCTTATTACAGTGAAACACTAAAAACCACAGGGCATTCCTGGCCTGTTCTGCTGGGAGATGTGGAACTGTCCATGAGACCTTAAATGTTTTTTAGGAGAAAAACCTGTCATTCTAAAATTTAAAAAAAAAAACCAAAACAAACCCAAACCACAGCACAACAACAAAGACACACAGACTTTGAGTCTGGAGTGACAAAACCATCATTTTCAGCCAGTTCAATGTTCAATCCTGTGCTTGCAGGTGCTGCAATTCCACCCTTGCAATGCTGCTCTCTCTTCAGTGCTAGACTTAAGGAATGCCCTCCTTTCTGTTCCTTTTATCATACACCATAACAGAGCCACAGAAAGGAAACACCGTGGCAGTGCATGACTGAACATTTTTTGATTATGTATTTTAAGTCAGTTTAGCAAACTGGGATATTCTGGCTAGCAGGCATTCATGAAATATTTGGCACTGGAAGGGACCTTTAAAGGCCACCTATTCCAACCCCCTTGCAAATAAGCAGGGACATCTTCAAGTGGATCAGGTTGCTGAGAGGTCCATCCAATCCACCATGAGGAGTTGTGTAAATTTTACATGATTTTATCATGACCCAGAAGGCCAAGTTTAATGAAAACAGGGAAATTCTTAGCCCTTGTGGCCAGAAAGATAGTCTTATGAGCACTGTCAGAGCAGCATTTCCAAAGGTGCAGATGCCAGACAGTTGGGAACTCTAAGAGAGGTAAAACCATTTTCATTAGTGCCCAGGGAATGCTAATGCTGAAGCTCCAGACCCACAGTGGTGTTCATTAACACCACTGGTATTTCAGAGCTGCTTGTGCTACTGCAAATATTTACTTATTTTACACCAGTGTCTAAGTGTGGCTCGCTGGAGTAATTTCAAACAGCAGATCCCAGTGCTCCATGTGCATGGGCATCTATTTTGACACTTGATTTGGCATAAATGGAAGTGGATTTAATGCAGCTTATTTCTATTCACCATCACCCTAAGTATCAATGCATATAAGCCAGTGATTCAGTTAAATCCAACATGAAGAGTCTGAAAAAGAACTTTTATTTGATTATATAAGATTCCTGCATATTAAAAAAAAAAATTAAAATTGATGTAATAATTATTTTCCATTTGAATAATTTTTGTAGTTGAAAATACAAAAAAAAATACAGGAAAGAGGAAAACATGTCAAAAGAAAAGTATATTATTTCCTTGAATTTCAAACACATCCTCAGGAATCTATATATAGTCCTACAGACTTTAACTTTTCTATGTGTTTGTGTTAAAATAACAAAAGCAGAGAAGGGAAGTGATTTTTGGCTCCCCTTCTGCCTTTGTGAGCTCATGGATACTGAGGGCCAAATCAGAGCTGCCTTGGAGCAGAGAATAAAAGATGTGCTCCTGTGACCCACGTTCACACAGGCACCTCACATTTCCATCACTTTTAAGGCAGTATTGGCTTACTTTATTAATTTTAGAATGTATTTTGTTAGTCTAGTTCTATTTCTAAATTATAGACCTGCCCATGTTCTTATCGAAGAACCTCCAAGTCACCCTCATGCTTTTTAAATTTACATTTAAAAGAACTGTACAAAATGCTGCATTATTCCTAATCACTATTTAGAGATACAGAAACTAGCACAAAAGTCATTTGCCAAGGTCAGTTGCAAAGTTAGAGCCAGAACTAATTCCTCTCTCCCAGTCCCTGGTACAGTGATTTTCCAAGGAAGGCAAATGCTGACCTTGCCCCAGGGAGTGGAAACACCCAGAAAAGGTGGCAATAAAAATGTACTGCACCACCTGATGCTGAGGGAAAATCCCATCCTACCTGACAGCCTCCCCAGCAGCTGCCAGGATTACCAGGAGAGCTCTGAGACCACAACAGTGGCATGTCCCAAGCATGGGACAGGCAGCAGAGGCTCCCGCTGGCTTTGGCTGAGATTACAGCCAGCCAGTAAATCTTCTTTTCAAGTAAATACAGGGCTACAAACTGCTCAAAGCCTCTGTCTCTGAAAACTTCGCTCTGTAAATGCCAAAGGACATGGAGAGAATGGTTTTCCCCATGGATTGCTTCCAAGAAACATCTGTGTCATCTTAAATATATGTGCATGCATGATGGAAAACCTGGCTGCAATCCTGACCTGTACAGGCACTCAAACCTGGCAAACACCTCCCAGATAAAGAAAGGATAAAAAATAAACACTCTGGAAAATTTTCTAAGAAACTTGAGCATGTGATGAAGCAGAAAACAATGTACTTCATTGCCAACAGAGGTAAAATGTCCCCCAAAAAAACCCCCATTCAGACTCAAAGGGAAGGCTTTGCCAGCAGACACTGACAGGGGAAAAAAGGTGTCTCCAATAGGGATAACCCATGAGTCCTGCTCCCTGAGACCATGCACAGCAGCACAAGCATTAACATGCAGAAACCACAAAGGGATTTTGTAAAAAATACATCAATTTGGTACTTGCAAAACAAACAAACAAAAAGTCTCTAGTTACAATGGCAAAACTACAAATTTACTTTACTGAACACATAAATAAAGCCATTTTGAAACATGGCCTTTTAGGTGGTCCAGCTGTGACAGATGCAGCACATTGAACCAGAAATCATGTTTGTACAGAAAAAGCAGAAAAAACACTAATTTGATGTATGTACAATAAAAGGCAGTGATATCAGCAGATATTGCACCAGCAATTTTTCTGTGCATCCTTCCCCTATTTTCTAGATGTGATTTTTTTAGGTCTGGTTTTGCTTTCAGCCATCAAAGCCTCACAGCAGTAACAACATGACAAACTTTTCTATGAAGATACTCACATTAGTAACAAGTATCTTGAGCCAGTCCTCCAGACATGGTCCCATGCTCAAGACAGTTTAAAGCAAAGCCTGTTAAAGGGTTTGCTTTTATGAGTTTCTTTTAACTATAACTGGGTGTGATTTAAAGAACATTTTGTACAAATATAGCTGTTTGCAAATTGGGACCTACTGATTAAAATTTTAAACTGTATTATAAACTGGTATTTTAAACTGCATTATAAACTGGTATTTTAAACTGTATTATAAACTGGTCATTATAATATATTTTTGCAATTTGGTCACAGAGCTCAATGCTGAAATTATATCTATAGGTATCCAGTGTGAGGTTCAACACCTTTTATGTATTAATATTGTTGAAGTGAGCATCAGTGCACACTGCAGCTCATCAGCCCCTCTGCAGAAGGAAAGACATGGAGGTCAGTGCTAGGGCTTCCAAGTCTCAATTTCTTGACAAAGACCTAAGAGGAGAACTTCAGATGGAATCATAATAAAATTCAAGGAAATCTGCAGTCATTGGCTTGCTTAAGCAAAAGATTCACATTCCTGTAATTATTAGCCACCATCCTGGGCTTTGCTTCTTTGCATTGGCAAGTACTGGTAAAGCTCAAAGGGTTTTATTCAGTTTTATTCAGTTCTAGCAAAACAAAAACAGAAATAAAAAGCAACAGGGGACTTGCTGGAATAAAACCAGCCTCAGAAGGTGCCATTCTCAACCTCCTTAGGCTAACAGGAGTATTGCCATTATCTACAAAGAGTTTAATTTAATTTGAAAACTTTAAGGTCAAAATGAACCATTATCTTCACTGGTTTTGCCCGCGGAAAAATCAATTTAATGATTACTCTCTCTGTTCAAGACAGAACTTTTAATAAAATCAGCACAGCCCTCCTGCTTTGATGGACATTTTGAGGCTGACCAGTCCCCAAATCCCCCTGCCCGTGGAATGCAAAAGCACAATCTACAGTATTCTCAGTCAAGAGTAAGTATTTAAGTATTTATCACTTAGTACCCCTCTTAATTAAATATTTAAAGGATTGGAAAGTCTACAGCTTATTATACAGTTTTATAAAAATGTACTTACCAATGCCTGCACCTCTACAGTTGCCGTTATTGGAATCCATAGGGAAATCTGGCATGGATTTGTAAAATATGTGAAGAAATGTTAGTATTTTTAATATTGGACTATTTCACTACACATACATCACAATGTTTTCTCTTTCTCTAATATTTAGTATGTGGAAACTTAATAACTTGACTAATAAACAGTTAGCAATATTCTAGAGGTCAGACCAGTAAAGGTGACACAACGTCTTACCCAAATTTCACCTGAACCCAGCATGTCATGTTAAATGCTGAAGCAGGCTAAATATCCCATTTCCATTGCTACAGACTGGCAGGTTTCAGACAAGGGTTGACATTTATGCCATGAATTTTGATCACCTACAGAAAACACATGTAGTGTTTGCATTTAATTAGATGATGAAGGAGAAATTACTTTTGGGGATTTTTTTTGGTTACTGAGGAAATCAAATCAAATCAACCAACCATAATCACACTGTTGAAGCAAATGCCAAAATAAATGTTTCAGACCTTCCCCTCAGTTTAAAAACACACTGATTACTCTGAAGGACAGATAAGGAACAGAAGTTTAAAAAGGCACCATGCCCAAAGAACTGCTTTTCATACATTTCAGACACATTCATAAGTGGACTGTGTCCCACATTAGTAAAGTGCATCATTTCAAACCTATTTATTAAATCACACAATTTAATGGGTTTATACATATATTTAATCATGAAAAACAAGTATATTAATGCATATAACTTTGAATGAGCTAAGGACAAAATAAATGCAAGAGGAACAAGAACTGGGAGAGAGGCAGGGCACTTTATTAGAATGGCACATAAAATGGAAAAACAAATCAGCTTTCAAAGAAAAAGCCCTTCTGTAATTTGGCACATTTATTCATTTATTCTGCTCTTCCAATTCTGGAATCTGGTATCCTACAATCAACTTAGATTCCTACATAATCATGGAGGCAATGCAGCTGCCTTTGCAATGTAGAACACATGCAACAATGCTGCCTTGTAAGAAGTCAGACTATCCAAGCTGATTCCTACTTACATGTTTGATTCTGATTATTCACCTGAGTTATTCTCAGTGCATTAAGAATGTATTTTGTATTGCATCAAATGCATTCTGGTATTCCAGGATGTGATGGAAGAGGAATTGAAATGGCTTCCCTCTTGCAAATGGTAAATAAAAGGACAACCACACTTCTCATTCTTCCCCTCCTGGGTCAATGATCTGTTGTCTTGTCCATTCAGCCAAGCTGCAGCTTTAAATCCACAATTCCTTCTGATGTGGTAAAAGCACAGAGAGAGGTCTATGGTGTGACAATCCTCTCATCTGCTCCAAGTACAGACAAAACATCTGCAAGAACCCTCCAGCCACAGAGGCCTCTCTGTCTACCTAGGGCTGGCCTCAGAAGTTTCCCCATTCTGGGCACCCAAACCCCTGCAGAGAAAGCTCTCCAGACTCCCTGCCCCTCTCACTCAGCTGCCTTGGACACCTTCTCAGGTGTTCTCAAAGGCTAGCTGCACATGACCAAGCCAACTCCTCTGGTTTCTCAGGTGGCCCAGCAAGCTGAAATTCCTACCAAAACGGGTATTTCAGGCATGGTTTGTTCATAGCTTCAAAGCACATTCCCCATTCTACCAAAATTGTTACTGGGGACAGAAAAAAATTTTATGACAGAGAAGACAAGAGAAGTGTCACATTATATATTTACCATCTCCCATCCACAGAAGGAAAAAGAAGCCCTGAAATCCACTGTTCCTACCTAAACCAAGGATGGATCCACAAGCAGGCATGACTTCATGGTGCTTGAGCAAACCCAGTCCAATCCACACTGAAATTACACCTCAAAATAAACCAGAGCCCAGTAAAGAGTTCACAGCCTCCCCTGGCCCATTTGGGGGATTTTAAATGGCTTTTTCCCCCTCCCTCTGTATAATGTCCATGGGTGCTGGCTGAGGAACTGTCCTTGGAGCTTACACCAACACAAGGAGAACCAGTGAGCTTGGTATGGGCAGTATAAACATGCCAACAAGCATGGAACTGACCTGCTTTGCACCAGATGTTCCCACACTCTTGGCTACACAACTTATTCTTAACCAAATTCCAGCACACCACGGCCTCGAGGTATCTCCTAACTCTGCACTGCCAGGTCACCTTTCCCACCCCAAACCAGCAATTCCCAGTGAACGAGCTGTGTGTGCAGCCAGAGGAATCCAGACAGCGTGTGCAGGGTGGAAGTGCCTCCTGCTTGTGTGCCTGCACTCAGCAGCAGGGCAGCCTGGTGTCAGGCATGGGTGAGCAGAGCAGGGGTGAACAGGTACCCATCCATCAGCTCAGAGCTCACTTCTGGACTTGGGAGGGCTTGGGCCAGGCAAGTGCTGACCTGCCTTGATGGTCATCCTCTCCAATGCTCTCATGCCTACTCAGGGATGACAGGTTTCTACAGATGGACAGGAGCACAGGCTTGTGGAGGGGATTCCAATGCTCTCATGCCTACTCAGGGTTTCTACAGATGGACAGGAGCACAGGCTTGTGGAGGGGACTGGAGACCTCTGCCACCCATGACACCTCTCTGGAAACCCTTCTCATTTCTCTGGCCCTCTCCCCAGTTAAGCTCACACAGTCTGGTCCCTGCTTACCTACCAGAAAGGAGACTGGAAGAGGGTCCAGCCCAGGCCTGCCAGCAGCCACTCGTCAGGTCTCAGGTGTGGAACAGAAGTGGAACAATAGGAAGTCAGTGGTTTGGGGGAGCAGCCACCCAGCCCCTGTGAAATGCAGCCCCTGTCCCCAGCAGCCTGATGGACACAGGCTCCACCAAGCCGAGACCTTCAGCTGCAACACAGGCAGAGGGAGGGGAAAAAAGCCATTTAAAATCCCCCAAACAACTGACTTCCTATTGTTCCTCTTCACAGGCAAAGCCTCTGCCAAGTCCTGTCTATGCAAAGCTATCTTCCTGAAATAAATACCTGTCAGTGATGGCTAGCTGGATTGCCAAAGAGAATACTGTCCAGAGGTCCAATCCAAAAGTTTCCTATTAAATTTTGTTTAGGAGCAGGGGACAAATCCAAACTGTTTTTTTCCAATACACCATCCTAATAAATTGCTTTTCAGAGGGTTTCTACATAAAATAAAGACCAAAACACAACACTAACAAGGAGAGCTAAATAAAAGCCACTTACACAGTAAGAGGGCAAAATAACAGTGCCTGCAATCACAGATTTAGATGAGGGGTTTGGAACAGAGAAACAACTTGGTAATACCTAGTTTTCAGCAAACATCTTTCCTATACCACTGTTTAAATAAATAAAAATGTTAAAAGGCAGAGAAAGGCAAAAAATAACATGATCCTGATTGTCATTATGATTAAAGAATATGGCCCAGCTATTACTGAAGCCACTCCAGGCACTGTGCTCCAAAGAACTGAGCTATAGCCAATGGCTGCTGCTTGGGTACCTTCTTCAGATTGAGACATCTGTGAGCCCCATTAATTAAGAAACCCTTCCACAGTGCATGAATTCACTGTCATTCACTTCAGCTATTAATACAGAGAGAATCTTTGCTAAGTGGGTTGCAAAAACATGCGCGGAAAAGGCAAGTGATAGGAAAATTTATTCTAGTTAACATTTAATACAAAGAACTCAAACTCCAAGTGGTAGAGCAGCCAGCAACATGGCTGTTCCACATAACATTTTATTACTCATAACAAATCCCACCAGGTTTTGATGACATTTAATGGCCCAGGTATTGACTAAATGCTTAGAGTGTAAAATCCAGGGGACTCAGCCTCCAAAGGCAGCTGAACTGTAGTGAGCCTAACACCATTGGTGCTATCCTCAATACTAAGATTTAAATTTACTTATTTGTTTCTCCTGCCCTGTTTCAGGCTTGAAGCTTGTAATAATTTTGTTATTTAACTGAGAAATGAGGCTGCTCCCAGGCTTCAGGCAAAGACAAATCCCAACTTTATAAATGATAACCCGGGCACAAATGCTCACCCTCAGCATGGTCTGTAGCACTCCCCCAGCACTGTCATGCACATCAGCTGCTCTAAGCAGAGCTAGGCAAAGAGTCAGAACAAATTTGATCTGGAGCTTGGAAACCACTGTTTTGGAAATTAAGTTAATACATAAGAAACAAGAAAGAGAAATGGCTTGTTCTCTTGCCTTTTAAGCCTGCAATGCCAAATTAACATCCTGGGTTACTATGAATTCATCCAGACAGACATGGAGAACTTGGGCAACATGGAGAAATCATGGGTTCACATATGATTTAAGAAAATAGGTGTCCATCATGTGAATAACCTATAATTTTCTTTAATGTTTACGAGATTTTTTTAAAAAAAAATTTTCAAAGTTCTTCTTAGACACCTCATTATAGTTTGGGTGTTAACTACACATGGTTGATACCCTGTGATGTGGCTTCCCTTTTCTCCAACTTCTTATTAACAGGCCAACACGCCTTCAAGCTGTGTTCTTATCTGAGTAAGATAAGGTGAGACAACCTGCCTGACAGATCTGACTTCCAATACACACAGTACCCATGACACTGCTCTGGTTTTTTTGCTAGTTCCCTCTTCAAAACAGGAATAAACACATCACTTGAGACATAAACACTCTGCTAGGCAGTAGCAGCCACATGGAAGATGCTTTTTTAGTCAGCATCCCAATGCCAACACTTATTACCTGCAAAACTAAAGGTCCTGCCTGTGGAATTCTAGATTTGAGACAATTTTCTCTCTCAGCAGTTCCTGCTGCTTCACGGACCTAAGGAAGTTTGACAGAGCCCTGAATGAGGGAAGAAGATAATCTGATAGACTAGAGGAAGAACGAGCATATGCATATGAAATATATGGAGCAAGTGAACAGGACCTCCCAGAGATGTAACACAGCTTGTACTAATGTCAGCACACAGAACCACTTGCAGCTCCAAAAAGCCCAGGACAGGGATGTGGGATAAATGCCATAGGAGACTTCAGACATTAGCATGCACTAATCTGACACCTGGGGTGTTAATGCATTGTCAAGATGCTGCTTCATTCTCCATCATGGATGATGATTTGTTGGATCCTGCACAAAAAGCCCAATTATTCAGCATCACACTTGCCTCCCGAACACCCACACCATGCCTGCAGCATCCCTCTGCTTTCTGGCTGTGAAGGAACCCAGATGTTTCCCAAAGAGAATGAAAAATCAAGAGACATACACTTCCCACATGTTTGAAGTCAGTCTTTGTAACTTGAGGAACCTCCCAATCAGCACTCCCACTCAGGTTTTGGAGACCAGCACAAGCCCAGGGGGTGTGCACAGCTATTCCTCTAACTGAGCCCAAACCACAGCACTGTTGTCAGCTTTCTCCATCACAGACAAAGCAGCAGCTGCTTCACCAGGCCAGCAGCCCCTTGGTGCTGTGACAGGAGGTGGCTGGATCTTCCTCACACCTGGACTCAAATGGACACAGGTCCTAGAAGATGTCTGTGGTGGACTGTGCCTCAACAGCTGAAAGTGAGATTTATCTTACTGAGATTTATCACAGATTTTACCAACCACAGTCCCTCCATACTTTGCAACAGTCACAGGCTACTGGGATGCAGGGAATATAGCTGATGGAAACTGGGCTTGTGAACCCAGTCCCTGCTCTGACAAGGGCAAACACTGACTGCATCATCCTTAAGGTTCTCTCATGGAAGGGGCAAGACAAATGTGTAATGTTTACCAGCAATAATGCAAAAACCTCAAGAGGAAAGGAAAGAGTAGAACCCTGTTACAGGTAACCAAAGAATGAAAGCAAAAACAAGATTTCACTTCTGAAGAAAACAAAAAAGCCCCTTCTACAAGAGAAAGCCACAAAACAATGGATTATATTTCTGCCCACTCTATTAGATGTAGATTACAGACAGCAGAAGGGGCTAGAATGCTTAGGAGATAAATTAAAGCAAATAAGAGCAGCGATTCTGCACGGTACTCATCAGGCAGTTGGTTATTTGTGTCTTCTACTGAGCTGCAATCCTTTATTTGGAGAATTGGATTTGAAAGTGTTCACCTTACCTCTTCCTAGAACAGGAATCCTTCCCTCTGCTTTCTAAAAGAACAGTTTTATTCCCTCAAGAAGGATTCTTTCAGTCTGGTGCATAATGCATCAGTTCAAAATATTCAGCCCAGAAATGAGAATGTCATCAGGTTCTCATTCAGTGAAAGAGAGTTTTCATGGATCTGGCCCTGGAATCCCTCAAAGAGGTTATTGTACTGCTGAGGTCCTCAGAAATAGGTAACTCGGGGGCGATTTCAGCCAAGCTTCCTCCCTCCAGATTTGAATGTGATTGCTTTCAAATCGCTGCAGACCTGCCAAACCTTGCTCATGCTGGAGCCATTTTTAAGGTGGTTTTGAAAGCACCTCAATGCTGCAGAGAAAGGTGCTTGGTGTTCAAAACCAGATCTCCCCAAAACTACCCCAACAGGACTGCAGCACTCAAGAGAGCAGCAGCTGATGGCAAAAATAGATGGTTACGTTCATGGGCTGGGGAAAAAAGTAGGAAAAGGCAAGAGGGAAGCAGCTAGAAGTTAGAAATAGCAGTAATGACTGGAGATATGAGGGTGTGGAGGTTTCAAGTGGTGCAGAGGGTAAGAGAATAGAGTCACAGATGGAGTAGGGTTTGTCTGGCCTGTAAATAAATGGAGACAGAGAGAGCAGCTTACCTGGGAAGGCTGAGCTGGGGAGCACGGTCAGGAAACTGAAGCGTGATATTTTGTTAGGAGAAGAAAACAGGAATTACAGCATTTGGCATTACTGGCAGTGGGATACATAAAGCATTTAGTAGTGGGACAGAAGCACAGTAAAATACTGTGCTGAGCACAGCATGAAAAGTCCCCCTTTCATTGCCAGGCCACAGCTGGAGGAGGACAGAGAGGTGAGATCTACTGCCTGTCAGTGAGCTCCCAAAACCCAGCACTGCAGCTGTGGGCACTGAAGGAGACAGGTAGCAGCACAACAAGCTCGTGGGGTGCATGGGTGCTGCTCTGCTCTGACCCCGCTGGTCTGCTCTCCAAGTCCTCTGATGGAGAGGTCTGGCAGAGCCACCAGCACTTTGCATCAAAGAAAATGGTAGCCTGGTCCCACCAGCAGCAAATGCTTTCCTGAGAATGCACAGGAACTGCAGTCACTTTGTAAAAGGTCAGAGCTCACTCGTGATAACCACCCACCAGCTTGCTTTAATTTCCTGCTCAATAGTCCCTTGTATTCAATATCTCTGTGGTGCTCAGCTCACCACACTGGAGGGGTGTCCTGCCAACTCCCAAAGGCAGCTGTGACAAGAGCAGGGTCCCCGAGCCACAGCAGGTTTGTAGCATGGTCTGAGCAGCCAGCAGTCCTCACCTGACCGTGCAGAGATGCTCCTGCCCCCGTAGTGCTGCATGGCAGCCAGCACCAGCCATGCTGTGGGACCACAGTGAGCTCAGCTGGTGGAACAGGAGGCACAGGTAGAGCTGAGCAGCTCCAGCAGCCCCTGCGAGGCCACAGTGGTCACACGGCATCAGGGCTCGGCTGCAGGACGCAGCGTTTGGCTGGCTTCAGGGATGTGGGGAACAAAACACAACGGAAGGCTGCACCTTGCTACACTCCTCACCTGGAAACAGCTCTAGAGCCCAGGGACCTGCTGGGGAACCCTTCGGTGCTAACCACTGAGACGAGCATGTTCTCTCCCTCCAGGTGTGCATAGAAAGCGGCTGGGGAGACGCCGGCCCCCCAGCTCTGCCTGGGGCTCCTCTGGGCACTGACCTTTCCCCAAATCTCTGGAGTGGCGGCCTTGTGCGGGAAAGGGAGCAACCTGCTTTGGGAGGGAGCGGCTGGGGATGAGCACCGAGGAGCGGGGGGAGAGGGGGAGCCAGCAGCCTGGGGGCTGCCCCTCACTGGGGCGGCTCTTCGCTCTCTGCCCGCCGATGGATCCCCGGAGAGCGGTGCGGAAACGCTCCCCGTTCGTGTGGAACGGGAGCCGCAGCTCCCACGCTCGTACGCGCTCCCCGGAACGGCGGCGGGGCTGTCACTTGTCACACACACTCTGTGCCCGACAAACTTTTCCAGCTGCCGCAGGCAGAGCAAAGACAGCAGAGGAGCGGAGGGCGAGAAGCCGAGAGCGGCGTGAGGGGAGGCAGCGCTGCCGGGCTGCGCTCGCCGCCCATTGTCCCCGCGCTCCCCGCGCACTCACCCGCGCCCTCGGCGGTCACGATGGCCTCGGGGGAGATGCAGACGCCGCGGTCGTAGACGGGCAGCTCGTCGCAGGCCAGGCTGTCGGGCCAGGCGTGGCTGTAGCGGAGCAGGACGGGCTCGCAGCCGGCGCGGGCGCGCTCGCACACGGACTTGCAGGGCTTGATGGGCTCGTGCTGGAAGTCGATGGTGCAGATGGGCGCGTACATGGCGCAGAGGAAGAACAGCAGGTCGGGGCTGCAGTTGGTGCCCAGCAGCCCCTCGAACTGCTCCATGGCCAGCACGGCGTTGGCCTGCGTGCTGTGGTGCAGGTGGTTCGGCATCTTGGTCATGTTCCAGGGCAGCGGCTTGCAGAGCGGGATGCGCACCGGCTCGCAGGCCGCCCCCCGGCCCGCCGGCGCCCGCCCCAGCAGCAGCAGCCCGGCCAGGGCCAGCACCGGCAGCCCCCGCCACATGCCGCCCGCCCCG
>NW_024371704.1:2924666-3034340 GCF_014805655.1 Passer montanus
CTTTGGAAATCACTATGGCCCGGGCCCGGCCCGGCCCCGCCCGGCCCCGCCGCTCCGCCCCGCGCCCGGCCCCGAACAAAGGAGAGCCCCGCGCACGGAGGGGGCTCCTGCTGCCGGGAGCCCGAGAGGAGTCAGCCTCGTCCTCGCCGGAAGGCACAGAGCCGGAATTGCCCCCGAAGTTAAAACCTTACTGGGAACGTGAACACAATTTCAGATAATTCTCTCGTAGATACAGTCATATTTTTAGGAAAGACCTTTTTTTTTTCTTTTTTTTGCACATACTATGCTGGGTGCAAATGCTTAAGCAGGAGGTGCACACGAAAAGAATGTCACCTAGACATAGGAGAGTAACAATGCTGAGAGGCTTAAAAATCAGCAAAATTCAGCTCAGCAGCTAGGGATGCTTTCTTTTCAGAAGGTTAAAAAAAATACTGAAGAGGCTGGATACTGTTTAAGATACCTTGCAAAATAGTGGGGCAGCAAAGGGAGTTTTGACTCGATCTGAAAAAACGCACCTCGATATGATCATAGAATCACAGAACAGTTTGAGTTGGACCTTAAAGATCGTCTAGTTCCAACTCCCTGCCATGGACAGGGACCTTCCACGGGACCAGGCTGCACAGAGAAAACAAGGTGACATTTATTAGCTGAATACATTCAGTTATAAACGTACGAGCAACTGCTCGATAACACATTTATGATTCCAGCTTCTGCCCCTAAATCAAACCTGTGAGTAGAAACACGCCTACCACAAGCCAGCGCTCAGAAACCAGACCAAAAATGTGAACAAGCTGTGAAAGCAGCCATGGATACAGGCTCACAAACACAGGGTCCTAAGCCTAGAAAGGCTTTTCTGCAGTTTTTCACTTTATGACTGCAGATGAAACCCTAATCCTTTTAACTCAGCTGCAAATGTCCTTGTTCCAGCAAAGGCACATGCCAAGCAAACAAGGAGATGTGATATGGCCAGTGGAGTACAGGTACCTTTTATTTGCCCACCTCTGCATATGCTAATTTCAAAGTCCCAAACCTTGTTCCCTGCACTCCTAGAAGATAATTTGGGCCTCAAAGGGAGGCAGAAATGCTCACACACATGTGCATGTGACAGCCTTAGGAGCCACCAGTCAGGCTGCCCATGACCCTGCACTTGCATCCAGGCTTGCAAAGCAGCCATGAAAGCAAGCAAAGGGAAAGGACTTTCCCTGCAAAGGGAAGCTTGCTCCTCTGCAGGGGGAATTAGAGACAGAATTCTTTTTTTACTAATCTTCCTAGCTCTTCAAATTTAGTCACAGCAAAGCCTCAGGCTTGAGTTTTCCCTAGCAGTGTAAAAGAATACATGTTTAAAGAGCATGTGGTGTAATAAAAACCTTACCCAGGTGGTTGAGAGCTGAATACATTGGGACCTTACCTGACAGCAGTGCACCCCTGAGAATGAGGGGGATTAAATGGCCCAGTGCAATGAAAAACACCTATTGACATAAATGAATGTATTTTCTACTTCAATAGGACATTCTTCCATCTCTGTATTGTATTTCTGTTAATTTTTTCCAATTGATAATTACACAAACCAGCTTTAAATATATTTCCTGTGCTTTGCAGGAAAAATAATGGATAATAGAGAATATTCCTATGCCTGCAATAAGGCTATCAAGTCCATAAGCTCAATTTTTTAGCCCCAAGTCTACAAGATCTACATGAGACAACCTTGTACTCCTTGACTCAAAGAGTAAAATTCCTGAAAATTCTTTCAGAGCAGCAAATGCTGGCATCCCCATGAGATCACAAACATTAAACCACATTCCTATGCTACCTGGCTTCACATCTTCTGGTGCTGGTGTGAACACTGATGCCTCCCATGCACTGAGCTGGCAGAGCACTGCCCACTTGCCCTGCTGGCAAGCTGCTGCTGCTGCTGCTGCCTGGGAGAGGATGGGCTGCTGGCAGCACTGGGGCTGCTGGCCTGCAGGGCTGTCTGCATTCATCACCTCTTCATGCTTCCACTGTAAATCAGCTTATACGAGGTGGTAAAAATTCACCTCTGGCTGGAACTGGGCAATCTGATTACTGACCTGAAACATTGCTACTTTAAGCAAACATTTACACACACCCCCTGTCTGCCAAGTTATTTTGTGTTATACAGAAGCACTATGGCCAGTCTTGACACCTTCTTAAACAGACAAGGAGCCTGGTAAAGCAGAAAAAGAGACAGAGAAGAGGAGGGCTGTGGTTTCATGCTATCAAAATGCAGCTACAGTGCTCTGCTCTGCAGGTACAGTCACACTAGGAGGAAAATAAAATGGCTAGAGGAGAAGAGCAGACTGCCAACCTACTCTTATCTTCGTGTGCTTCACAAGACCAGTACTGCTAACTGGAACTATAGTATGTGTGCATACTGAAAATGGTGACTTGGGAGTTTGTATGTGAGCTGAGAAAGCATGTGCTGTGGTACCTGAAATTCTCCACCAGTCTCAAAATACAAAGTAGCTTTTGCTCTGGGTGCTACCACAGTGCTGTCAGGAATTTCACCCCCTTCTCTCCCACCACTTTCTTAAGATTTATGAAGAAAAAATCTCTTTATACAGCTTCCATCAACAAGGGCAGTGCTAAAACTCGGGGCTGGGTTGTGACAAGGATAAATTCCTTATCTTGGACAACTCCAAAACAATTTAGTCAAATTAAGGTATCCTCATTCTATCAGCCTGATGTCATGCATGACCAGCAAGAGTTTCTTAATAAAAGTGTGCCCAGCAGCAGACTAAGATCAGCACTGCATGCCTGTGAGTTTCGTGGTACACTTTGGGGGGTTGGTACAAACCTATACATTTAAAGGATAATAATACAGCCCACAGTATCACACAAAGTCATTTCCTAGAATAAACAAAAACTCAGTGGGGTTGAGGCCCAGGACAGGGATTTGCCTCTAGAGTAGCTCATA
Source organism: Passer montanus (assembly GCF_014805655.1). Lineage (NCBI taxonomy): Eukaryota > Metazoa > Chordata > Aves > Passeriformes > Passeridae > Passer > Passer montanus. The sequence goes on from NW_024371704.1 coordinate 2,927,602, forward strand.
AAAATTACATTAAAAGTTGTTGTTTTATTATTATTATCATTATTGTTATTATTATTGCCCACAAGAATCACAGTAACCACAGTGCCCAAGGTCCAACTGACTCATCCATAACCCCAAAAAGACCCAGCTTGGTTACCTTGGAATGCCATGAGGATGGATTTCAGCAGGAGGTGGCAGGATAACCCTCAAAGCTCTGGGGATGGCCAACCAACTTTATTTGGGGATACAGAAACAGAGCACAATGAGGAGGGCTGCAGAGAAGATAAAAAGGGATTGTGGGGTTTGTTGTTCCACCTTTTCCCAAAAGGAAGCTAAGTAAGGAACTGCTTCCAGACACCTGGCATTAATTTATTTGTTATTTTTTCCTTTACGCAGTATCTATTTCCCCCTCCCTTGTTTTTCTCTTGCAGGAGGCAGATAAACAGCAACAGGCTTAAGAGAGCAAGAGCTGGCTTTCTGAGATGTTTTGATGTCCAGCTGCACTGTTAGAACTGTCCATCAGGAAAACTTCATGGCTTGAAACACAGAAATACATGTATTTCAAATCTAAGCTGGAATAACTACGTTACTGGATAGAAATATAGAAATACGCCCTCATTAAAAAAATAAAACTGAAATCTGAAGCTTTCTTTGCAATAGTAAGAAACACATACAGGTTTGGTCAAGATTAACATGTTGCAGGCAAGGCAGAGCCAAGTGCATTTGTTAGCATCAGTTTTATCCCAGTCCCAAGTGCATTTGTTAGCATCAGTTTTATCCCAGTCTCAAGTGATTTGTTAGAATCAGTTCTATCCTGAAGTGTTACAGTCTGCCTTTAGACATAAGAAACACCCCCATATACACACCCCAGCACCTCATCTCTATAAGCAAGGGGTGCTTAAAGGCCAGAGGAGGCACAGGGAGGATGAAGGACCAGCTCAAAACATGTCCCACCTACTCTGGCTTGGGGCAGAGCTCAGCAGATCAACAAATCTGTGTTTACATTTCTAAGAGAAGAGGTACTAAGTACTTACTGTGGATGCATTTAATTCCACAGTCTACAAGTGGCTGAGAAATGTGTAAAACAAACCTGAAGTGACAGGACAAGGGGAAATGGCTTCAAATTGAAAGAGAGCAGATTTAGGCTGATATGAGAATAAATTCTTGCCTGTGAGGGTGCTGATGCCTTGCACAGGTTGCCCCATCCCTGGAAGTGTCCAAGGCCAGGTTGGAAGAGGCTTGGAGCAACCTGGGATAGGTAGGAGGTGTCCCTGCCCATGGCAGGGGGATAAAATGAGATTGTATTTAAGGTCCCTTCCAATCCAAACCATTGTATGGTTCTGTGAATTTCAGAAAAGGAAAATCAGAGATCAGGAAAAAAATGCAGAACAAGGATGTTTTTTTCCTGGTCTAACAACTGCCCTGAAGATGCAGAGGCCTGTGTGCAGGCACATTTGTATTTTAGATACCACAGAACTCACTAGCACTGGAGGGAACAGCCTGCATTATTCTGTAAGCTCTAGCTGACATTAAATAAGTCATCTCTCCACTTGGAGTTTGCATGTTCTGCCAGACCCTTCATTCAGATATCAGTGACCTGTGGCAGTGTTTCCAGATGATGCAAGTTCACTCTGTGCTTGGGGAGCTTCCCATCATCCCATCAGGGACCATTTCATCAGGCTGCCCAAGGACCCAGTGGGTTGCTCCTTGTAAACCAAGACTTCTTTATGGTCTGGTCCTGCCCATTCCAACTGAGAAAAAGGTGCAGGTGTGGCTGTATCTATTCAGGACATTCCCAAGAATAAAACTAGCTGAGAAAAATACTTCTTTAAAACAGGTTTTTGTTGTCCTGAATCTTTCTTTGGCAATCCCAGGATTACATGTGATTTAATTTGCTTATATACACTGCCTTAGAAAAACAAACACAAAACCACAAACCAAAAACAACCACACAACTCACTGAAAACTAAACCCTAAAATACTTCTTACATGCCTGTTACTAAAACCATAAAATCAATGACTTACAGAGTCATAAAAATGGGATTTATTGTATATTTCCTGTTTCAACCAGGGTCTTGTTACAACTCCCTCAGGAAGATAAAACACAAGGGACTATTAACCTATTCTAATAATCTTTCAGCCTTCTCCATGGATGGCGTGGAAGTAGCAAGGAAGAAAAGATTCCCTTAATGCAGTTTTTCAGACTGTAATATTTGGGGCTGTTTTTATTAGACAGACCATTATTAACTATCCCTTGGTTTTGGGGTCTACATGCTTTCTAGTTTTTGGTTTTTTTTCATAGTAATATTTGCTCAAATTGCCAGTGTTCCTGAATTCCCAGGATTTGCTTTTGGGGTCTACATGCTTTCTAGTTTGGTTTTTTTTTTTTTTTTTCATAGTAATATTTGCTCAAATTGCCAGTGTTCCTGAATTCCCAGGAAAAAACCAAACACTTATTTGCCCAGTGTTTTGCATCCATGTTATGGGTAAAATCAGTAGTATGATTAGGAGAATATGCTGCTTTATCTTTAACACCAAGAAGCCTAACTGACATGCATTTCAAAGACAACCTTATGCCAATTCTGTATTACAGGCTTTAAGTCCATCCACAGAGACACATACTGGCACATCTCTCTCACAGCAGTCTCATTTTGCAGTGATTCTGCCTGCTGTTCAGGATTTTTCCCAGATTTTTGTAGCCATGTCAGTTTACAGCTCCTCAATACTGAAATTTGCCACCTGCAATGCTGATTTTCCACCTGGACATTGGAACTTGGATGAGTGCTTCTGTGGGAAATCATTGCCAGATTTATTGCAAGCTGTATGTGTTTCTCAAAGCACTAAGCCATGCTGAAGGGACTTAGAGCAGAAGACAGAAAGCTGAATCTCCTGATGTGTCTTAGCAACCTTCCCTCAAATCCTCCCAGCTCATTTCCATTGTAAAATATAGTGCAGATGTGAGCCAAGAGATTGTGGTGGAACAGAGATGCTCCTGTTCCTTGTGCAGCTGAATTACAATGTCAACATTCCTGACCCCCTGGTTTAGCACCAAAAGTGCAGCCACTTAAAGCAAGGGATGCCACTGCCATTTTTTTTCCTTAAAAATGAGAGCACATCTTAAATTCAGGGGCAATAAAAGCACAGGTAGTTGGTTAGTACCTAAGCTCCTGGACTTCAAACTGGGAAAGCATTTGCATGTGTTTCAGAGCAAAGTAGCTCCATTTTCACTTAATTCCATTGTTCCTCTTAATGCACCAATTTCCCAGGACAAAGATGAACAACCACCTACAGTCACTTAACAGTACTGATTGACATGTAATTAGTGTCCTCAAGGCAGTTGTTGCTCCACTGTTGTCCTGCTGCTGCATGGGAGGGGACACAAAGGAGGATGCTTGGCTGCTTTGCTTGCCAGCATACAGGTTTTTCTAATTTTTCTGCTTTAAACTCCTGCTCAAGTGTTTATGACTGTGAGACAGCATCCGTGGTAGCATTGTGAACACACACTCAATTTCAATATGCATTCAATTTGTTACTCTAATGTGACAAATTGCTATACCCTATTACAATGACCACGAGGATAATAAAAAATACATCCTTCTCTCCCACTGTGGGCCACGACAGACACACAACCACATCCACTGAACCCTCTCCAAGTTATAATTGCTTCCAGATGGAGTGTTTAAGACAAAAAACCCCAAACCCACAGAGGTCTATAATACTCTACACATTACACAGCATTTCTAGTCTGGCCCCTGCAGAAATAACTTGAGAGGCCTAGCTTAGAGGCCATAACCACTCTGAATTTAATTTCGTTAAACCATAAATTTACTATTTCAGATTTACAGCCTCTCTGGTTGCATGGCCTGAGCCTGCCTCTGCTGCTGCTTACCCAGATTTATTAGCAGTGCCCTGCAGTATTAAGTGCCAAATCACACCCATGCCTAAAAATAAGCCCTGCACAAACAGCTGAGTTTTGCAGTACCAGCCCAATATCACCAGGTGCTGAAACTCAGACTCACTGCTCACTTCAGTGGGAGCCAATTGGGTTTGATGCACTAAGGATCAAGTAATACCTGTAAATAGAAGCCAGCCCAGTTTCTGTGTATTTTCACTCGTGTTTTTAGCCTTTGGGATCTCTAAGGGTTCACTATGGAAACCTCACCAAATCTGGGAGAAGAATCACCTTTCCTGAGAGCTTCTTAAACACTTGCAGATGCTCCAGCAAGCTGAAAACTATGAAATCTAGCCCTGTAAAAACAATTTCATCTTAAAATCTAATACACACAGAGGAATTCTTAATTCTCCCAGGTGAAGGTTCCCAACTGCCTTACCTGTGTGCTTCACTTGCCTGGTGCTGCCACACCCTTGCACAGCTGGGCTTTTCACATGAGTAGCTCCTGGGTGCTTATTTTTAACTTCACAACTCAGTTTCTCATCCCATCTCTGATTTACTGAAAAGCTTTAAAATTGGGGAGAGTTGCTGGGGCTGCTGCTGTGACTTTGTCAGGGTGCTCCATGTTTTGCCAGTTTATTTTTACTTCTGTGAGACACAGCAATGAAAGCAGAAAACAGAAAGATAGCCCAAAATTAAGGGAGAGCAAGCGGTCTACAAGCATAAATCCACACAATGTTTCAGTGTGAAGCCATTATACATTAACATAATCCACAGCCTAGTTTAAAATAAGTGTCCAATCTCTTAGAAAATATTATTTTTCTGCAGAAGGCTTTGCTTGCCCACCAGGTCTTTTAGACCCTTGCAGCAGCCCACAGCATATCTAATGATTTACAGTCCCTCTGAAGTATGCACCAGGCTGTGCTGAAGCCCTACCCCACTCAGTGATTTGGGGGATATTTTGGGAACTCTGGGACTTTCAGTTCCCTAGCCCACACCCACTTTATTGTGGTAGAAAAAAAATCAGAGCCAGTAAATTATTACTATGCTTATTTTTCTCCAGTTATATCCTGATGATACTAATTTTTTTAAATTAACAATTTTTTTAAAAGGTTAAATAATAGGGTGAGAATACTGTTTAGAACTAAATATTTTAAAGTTGCTTCAGTTCTCTACTCAACAAACTTCCATAGCTCAACTAATACCAAGGGGAATAGCTAGGGGCATTTTTCCAGGAATTATTTACAGGTTTAAGTGTGGCCATTCTGCTGTCCCTCTCGTAGTATTGCTTTAACAAAATATATAAAACTAACCAACAAGATTTTCTTGTGTGTTGCTTGGGTTTTTTTGCCCCCACCTTTATAGAACCTTTGTTCTTACAATAATGCTGTGTTCTCCCTCCTCCCTGAAGACACAGGCTTGCAAACTAAAATTAGAAACACAAATCTTTTTGTAGTAATTTAGCTCACATGCATGCACACAAATATTTGCCAGTTTAAGTGGGCAGGAAGAAACCTGATCAACTCTTTCTGACTTAGAAAAGCTTGTGTATTTTACCTGCTCATTAAGGACTGATGAAATACCCAGTGAGCCCATCCTCTGTTTGCAGGATCCCAACACCCCTTAGCAAAGGACTGAGACCACCTCCAATTAGTGCCTGGGGCACCATGGATTAGCCAGCAATTAGTATTATATTATAAAATTCAAATGCATTGTAACTTCCTTGTTGCTAGTTTTTGAGTTTTTACTAGATAAAAGTTCACATATTTTCTTAGCACTCAAAAAAAAAATTATGGAAACAGTGGTGCAATTGTTCCCCTATTAAAGTTACCTCAAAAGCAAGTGCCACCGGCTCAGGCCACTGTCTCAGCCCTTTGAAGTGATTTGTTATCCAGAATAAGAAACTGCTGAGATGAACTCTTTCACTTACCTGATCTCACTGGAACACTCAACATCTTCCAGTGCAGTGCAGACATCCATGGAACTAAATCCAAACAGCACATACCTCCTTTAGTGTTCCACGACAAGCAGGCATGAGAGAGATGGTCCTATCTAGTTCTGCTGACTTGGTCTTGGCAAACAAAAGCTCATGGTAAGACACCTAGAAGTTTTACACTTGCAAGGATTCTTTATTTACAAATAGTCCTAAGGCTGGATAAGTTTGCTTCATGTGTAGCATGGAATAAAAAGGATACATCAGCTGAAATTTTTAAAAGCAGTTCTGAAGTCTGTGAGATACAATGTAGATTTGATCCACAAATTTTAAAAGCAGTTCTGAAGTCTGCGTGAGAGTCTTGTGAGATACAATGTAGATTTGATCCACAAAACATCCAGTGACTTCAGTCACTAAATGGAATCAGAGTAACTGAGCAATGTCTTTCCCAACTTCTCTGCTGGCTCTGTGGTAAGCATTTTCCCCTGTCACCTCCCTTTTCTTTTCAACCCTCTTCTGCCTTACCATAATTAACACAGTTTTAGTTTACAATGCATTTGTCGTGATACTTCTCTTTCCTTAGTGTCCTTCGTGTGACTATGCAAGGACTGGTTTCATTGGTGCTGAGACTGTGTCCTTGCTATTGTTAAAAAGATAGCTGAATTTGTATGAAGTACTACTGCTTTTGCCAAACAGAGACCTCTCTGCACTGGCTGCCCATCGAGATTCCTCAAATTCAGCCAGACTCAAAGGCTAATGACAAGGGCAGAGAGGGCAGGAGGAGTGTGCAGGTAGCCTGTGGTATGGTCTTTCCCATGTGCTGGTGGACACATGATGGGAGCACTGACAAGACAGGAAAGTTGTGGTTAGTGGGAAATGAACTGGACTCAGGAGCCCTGGGGCTGACACAGCTGTAACAGCTTTGCAGCTCACATTTCTCTACACACAGGTGCCAGTATCATTTTTATTGCTTACCTTCACTTTTTGTGAGAAGGCACTTCATAAGATTACTATGATAACGAGCAGAGCAACAACCTTAAAGTCTACATGAGAAATTATTCAAAATATCCTTACTTCATGCAAAGCTCAACAGATGCTTTTCATTCTGAATTTAGTACTCAGAATTTCTTTTCCTAAATTGTTTAAGACACACTGACACCATATCCAGTGAACAGGTCGTTTTGACCCAGGAGTGCTAGAAAAAGCATGACTAATAGCAAATGAATATGGTTTTGGACACAGGTCAGGGGGACATTTTGATTTTGCTGTGAGTTAGTACAAATATTTACAGACTTTGAAACATGACAAATAGCAAAACCATAAAAGGAGTGGTCAATTAGAATAAAAATAGTTTTGTCATGTCAGGGGAAGACTTAGCTTTATCATTAAAATGCTTTAAAAATTATACTTACAGAAGAATATAGGTAAAACTTCAGTATTTTTGAAAGCTGGTTATTTGATAACACTGAAAACCATTCCTATCCATGAAACCAATTCAAAAATGTGTGTAGCTGCCATTTCAATTACCTTGCTATGGACAGCCAGCTGTGTCCATGTTTCAGGGCTGGCCACAATGACTGAAATGGAAGCACTTCCCTATATTCTTCCAGTCCTTAGTTTATCAGTCCCATTTAGTAGTGAATACAACTGCAATAAATCACTTCTATTGTATCCAAAATGCATTATGGTGTTAAAGGATGCTTGAATTTGGATGTGAGACCAATTTGAAGCCTATGTCTAAAAAAAATCTCTTTCACTGATTGAACAGGATGACTTTCTACACCTAAACTCCTAGCTTGGAGTTTCATTCAACTCAAGGGAGCAATTCACAGGGGAAAAAAATACAGAATTAGTTCAGATATACCTGACCTTCAAGAATTTTCAAGTTACTAGTAAGTAACTGAGGGTTTGGTTTTTAGTGTGAATCACAATGCTGAATCTTAGGACAAGGGAAGCTTTTGGAAAAAATGCAGCTTAGAGGCCAGGCATATTTACTTATGGTCCGAAACTCCTGAATCTGGAATGAATAAGTTCTGAAGTCACACAAGCCCATGACGACCTGCTGAAGAAGGCTCATATCTTTCCTCAAATCACTGGCCTCATTCCAACATTTTCTGGGGAGAATGCTTTTCTTCAGTGTATAAGAAGTAGTACAGTCCAAATGTTACCAATTCCTTTTCCTATATAGAAATCAAATGATTACAGCAAAGAAAGGTTTAGGAGCAGCCCTTGCTTTCAATGGTAATCTTTTCTCCTGGCAGACAGATCTTTTTAAACTATAAAAAACAGTTCTGTGGGCAGCAACAGGACATTCTTCTTCGGCACTGTTTCTCACATGAGGCAAAACCCTCCCCCATGAATGAGACATTTGATCCAAACTGGCTCCATATGGGGCCAACTCAGCCCAGCCATCTGTGCTTTGTGCTCCAGGAATTACAAACACATTTTGTTTGTAATGGCACAAAAGGCCACCTGAGATGACTCCATATATACAGTGGCAAGTGTTGAACTTACTAAGTTGTGGACATGGTCTTGCAGGCTCCAGAGGAAAAATTCCTTCTCTATCTTCCTCCCCAACCAACGGGGTTCACCAGGCTTGTGACAGTTTGTGCAGTGCATGGTCACAGGTTGCCTCGAGGACCAGGCCTGATGTGCTCTGCCTTCCACGAGCAGGCTGAACCCTAAACAGTTCTGGGGTAGCTCAGCTGAAACCAGGAACAACAGAAATGCAGCAAGAACAAAACAAGGAAACCCTTCCAGCCCTGCCCAAATCCAACCAACGCATGGATGAATCCACACGATTCCTCCCCAGTTTTCCCTTGTGTGGTTTGTTCTGATCTTGGCCAAGTTAAAAAGCAGTAGTGTAGTTAAAAAGGCATCACCTCAGGGATTTGTGTGCCAGACAATGTAAGGAGTCCCACAGAAACTACCATGTCAAAAGGTTCACGCCTAAATCTAATCCAACTGTGTCAGAAGCTCTTGCAGAGATACTGCACTCATTAGCTATTTGTCAGTGATTACCTGTTTTTGATAGGGTTCACTAACACCACAGGCAGTGGAAATCTGGGATCTGAGGCAAATGGACACATAGAATTGTTTTGTATTTAAAAATATTAAAGGCACAAAAGTTATTTCTTAAACTTGAGTTTTTCAAGAATCCATCTTGAAAATAGGCATTGTTTTCCCACAAAAGGCTACATCAAAATCAAAATCGTAATTGAAATCAGAACATTTGAATGTATTAGAGTATAAATATTACAGAGTAATATTTAAGAACTCAAAAGTCTCACATTCAACCTAATTACTTTATGAACAAACTTCTTCATTATGGTACTAACTTACCAATTTAAAAACACTTCCATAGTTATAACATAAAATGCATTATTAGGAAAAATATAGATGTACTGTCTTACTTCCTTAGGACAATTTTATTCCAGTACTTTTTTCCTCTGGACAGAGGAAGCTATTGTAACTGAGCACACAACAGCTCTTTCATAACAGAAAAAGTTACCAGCATGCACAGAAGTTGCACCAAGAACAGGGGCTCTATACAATGTCCAGAGCCTGTTGAGGAACACACAGCTTTATACATCAGGGATTACAGAGCACAACCATCTGGTCAGCTTTCAGGCTAAATGAGCCCATGCTACCCTGCAAGGCCAATTTGCATGACTGATAAAAAAGGGACTATTATACACATCTGTCTCAGTCATGCCTGATGTTATGGTTTTAGCAACATTCACCCCTTCTAGGATTATTTCAAGTTTCATACTTTAACAATACACTTATTTCTATGGGTACAACTGGCATAGCTACATACTATATAAATGCTTTTCTTGCTTTATCATGTAAAAATAAGATTTAAAGGATAATGGCACTAAACTGACATTTTTAACATTGTTTTTAATTCCTTCTTCCAACCTTTTACAAGATTCGCTATCGCAAAAGGCAAAAGGTGAAGGATTAAAAGAAGTCTTCACATAAAAGCTCTAAGGATTGATATTTAATGAACTGTGAGATGTAAATCAATGCACAACAGCACAGTTAAAGCTTAAAATACTAGGATAACATTTATATTAAAAATAATTCACCTACAGATAATACAGTCTAGTGTTTATTGTATGTTATGGAAGGTACACTTGAATTTCAAAAATTTAAAACATATAAAAAGTGGTTAAGGGCTAACATTTTATCAATATATGATAAATGTGTAAGAATGTTTATTATACAGCAGGGTACAATGGTAGTGTTAATGCCAACAGGGCACCACAGAAGTTAGTTTAAAAAAAATTTCCACTATGCTTTATACAAACACCACCACTTGCAGTTGTTTAAGAGTATTGGGAGAGGATCACTGTCTGTAGGATAAGCAGTCCTATAACATTTTTAATGTTAGATAGTGTCATAGTACGTAGATTGGTGAAGGTTTCAAAATAAAACTAGAAATGCTGTAATTACTTCACAGAAATGCACATCCAATATTTGTTTTCAATAAGAACAATAGGTACAAGTTTATAACTCTCCCTGTTTGAAATAATTTACACACAGATGAAAGCTACTCTATGTAAAATAATCACTACATACATTTTTCTTCTGGGAAATAAACAAGCAATTTTTGTTTTGCATGATCAATATCAAAAAACATATAGCAGAAGTAGTATTTTTAAAACATAACTGGTGCTCTAAAGTTCAAAAAAAAAAAAAAAGAAAGGAATGAGAAAAGAAATTTTCTGTAAGTGTGCAACCTAAAATCAACCAAGCTTATATTGTAGTACAACCATATTAAGAAACCACTGTTTAGGAATACAACTTTATGGAAAAAAAGTGTATAATTCACAAAACTGTTCATCAGGCCATAGAGTAAAATAGCTCCACAGTTTACAGATAAAACTGAGGCCACACAGATGCGTGCTATGTCTTATCTCCAGTAAGTAGATACTTAGGCAGAGGATGTAACACTTTGTTTGTAGACAGCATGGTATGCATTTCTCAGCAAGACGTAAGGGAAACAAGACTCCAAGAGATCCATTGTCAGGAATGGAGACTCCTGCACAATCTGAAAAATACCAGAAACACAAAGTTTTGCAGAGCACCTTCTGCTGCCTGCTACTGATAATCTGTCTCATGTAGATCCTTCCAGCCTGCATCACATTACCACTCACATATTTCACAGTGAAAATAAATTGCACCAAGTTTATAGCAGTGCTCCTCCCTAGTATATGTATAGTATCTTTTTGGGATAGTATTTCTCCAAATACTATCTACTTATAATAAACTAAACACAAAGTACAAACTTGCATACAAAAAAAACAATTTACAAAACCCCTTAAATTTCAACTCCCAACATTTAAACTCACTGCTTCTCTAAGCAAGTATTTTGCTTTCCTATATAAACAGTAGTTTTCCAAAAGATACTGAATACTGAGAGGAAATCCTCTGAGCAGAGAGGATTCTCTCCTACACACTCTGAACACTGCTTCTTAAACTTATAATACGTACTAAGTGAACAATGAAAATTATCTGAACAAGGTGATACAATGTTCTAAGCAATAGAGGATGATGGCAATAATATGTGCATGTTGGGGGAATTAAAAAAAATGCTGACATTAGAATGAAAGGAAGAAGAATATAAAATGATTTCCACTGGTTTGTGAGCTACAAATAAAACACACAAATGCTCACCATGTCTAGTAGTAGGTAAACTGATTCTCGGTTTCTTGTAGTAGTTTTGTCTGTCTCCTGGCCAATCTTCAGTAGACTGGATGATGCAAGCTATATAAAATGAGTATTTCAAAGCAATAAATAAAACAAATAAAGCAATAAATAAAACAAGCTTCTGCTGTTTTGTTACACAAAGCCAATGGACTCTGCATTGTACTAATAGTGACAAAGGAAAGCAAGTCATCCTGAGCACATGAACCATCCCTGGGCTTTAGTCTCAATGTGCCATACTGGTTTATTCCTAGTAGTGTTTAATAAATGACACGTGCTATTTTAATGTAAAAACTGAATTAATTTATTGCAGAGAACTTTTTGTTGTAATTATTGGTTGACAACTATGATATCTCCTGAAATCAATGACAGAACTCCCAGGGGATCAAGATCTCACTTCTGTCCTTCCGATTTTTGTAAGGTTTAAAGTGATTTGTAAATTTTAAAGTGATTAAAATTTTTATTGTTTGAAATTTTACCCATTTTGCAACAGAGGAAGTTTTGAAGAAATGTCATCTTAACTGTCAATCAATAATACTTTATCAATATACCTTCAGTATACACTCACTTCATGGTTACCCAACTGAGCCTGGATAAAAAAATATTTATAGTAGCTGTAGTTATAGTTAGCATCTGTATGTTGTGTAAACTGGTGGTATGATTAAGGTGGAGTCTTGTTTGTCTCTAAAAAGAGGGGAAATGATTCCTATTGATTTTTGTCTTTTTTTCTTTCATGTATTCTCTGTATTCTTTACACATATATTTGGAACTCTGTAGCCCATTACTGTATTCTAGCTCATTTTCCCAGTTCTTTCCCATGCCTTTTTTCCAGGCAGAAAACTTATTCCAGAGCTCCCAGCCCTGGAGGGCACAAGGTCCCTCTGCTATCATGGTTCTTCCTGGCTACCAGGGTTGAGAACAACTCTTTGAGACACCTTTTCATAAACAAAGGACAGCTAGTACCATGGGGGGGAGATTGCATCACCACTAGTCCTCCTAATTGATGCTTTTGTCAATTATGCTAATTTGCTAAAGTTATAAAAACTGTATTCATCCTGTGTGGGTAGGCTTTTGGGAACATTCTTCCATAACTGCCCCTGGAGCTCCAATGAAGATCCACTTTTATATTACCTCCCATGCCAATATTATCACTAGGTTGAAAAAGGCATTGCCATAAGCAACCATGTTATCCTAGTTTTAGAAGATATCCTAGAAACTTCTAACATGTACTTAGGTATTTAGAAGCTCAGGATCACAGAATATAGTAAAATACTTAATTTGTAGATGCCTTGATACACCATGTTTTCATGCCTTACAGAAATTTGAAAAAAAAACCCTTCCAACTTTCAGATGTACAATCATCATTTTGGCCTTCACACCAAGCAAAGGCAACATGCCTAAACCACATGTTTACCAAAAAAGGATTTTAAATTAAAATACTAACTTTAAAAATAGATTTTTTTCAACTTTCTTCTTGAAAAAGCTGTCATGAATCAATTTTTTAATATGAAGTCAATATGTATACTTCAAAAGATAAATGGTACATACTCATCAGCATTAAAGAACCTCCTAAGTTGGTTTTTTTTTCATATTTAAGTAACTTGGACAGGAAAGCAGATCATCTTCAGCAGTGATTTTCTTCTCAAGAGAAATGTTTTTCTTTCAGACCAACAGTAAGTGTTAAAAAAGAAAGATTAACAAAATATCTGAACCATCAAGTCATAGCCTGTGCAGTAAAAGCAGTGGTCTGAAAGCAGTCCATAAACACTGAAAGAATGCAAACCTCATACCAAAAGTGTTTTTATCACATGAAACTATACTGGTTTCCTTCACTTGTCAAATGTATGCAACTTGATACAACCATTTCTCTTTCATGTTTTACATCCAGCAGTTGCATTAGACAAGGTCAATGGCCATAGGGGCTTTTTCTGTTTTACAAAGTGCAATGGATTTCCACAAGTGAAAGATTCTCTTAATAAAAAAAAATTGTTTCTGTGAACTTCTACTTACAGAAAGTTACCTAAAATAATGAGGAAGGGGCTTTTTCTCCACACATTTTAATGCCAAACAGAAAAATCAAAACCCACTCAAAATCAATATAACTTTTTTTCATTAAAGTGATGCTGCTGTTTCAGCCTTTCATTTCCTTTAAGTACTGGCTAATCAAGCACCATTTTAAAAAATTAGATTTACTCAAGCAGCACACCAAAATGTATTTAAAACATGTCACCATGACCTAAAAACTTGTTTTTTTTTCCTAAGCATCACTAAAGATTTCAGCAGCTTTCATCTTCAATCTACTCTGAGGCATAAAAAATTTCCTCTTCCTCTACCCCTGCTGCTACCTGGCTGTTCATGTTTAAGAAGGGCAGACATGTCAAAAGGTAAAACCCAAAAGCCACTCTGAAGTTTATCTTATTTTTTCAAAGAAGGTAACTAACTGAAGTGACCACCACATCATGGAAAAAAGTCAGCTAGACAGAATTTTGATTTTATATGCATTGAACATTTTTTTTTCCCCCATTCATGGGCCACACAATGTGAGAAATGGTATGTGCTAAAATACTAAAGATTGCACTGAAAAAAATTATGCCACTTGCACTGATTTGCTCCTCTAATTTTCCAACATCACACACAGGTGTTTATAAAGAACTATTGCAAAATTTAATCTATGTATAGACTTATACATAGAAACATATAGAAAATATTCTACTGTTGTGCACCAAAAGCAGATTCCTATGAAATCAACTGCATTGCATCCCAAATTAACAGTACATTTTAATAAATGGAATAAAGTCATACATACAGCCAAAAATTCTTTGAGACGGTCTTCAATGCTTCCCTTGTGGATGGTGAATAGAGCTGCAGCAATCTGATTGATAGCTTTTGCCAAGCAGTGAATGTTGTTGCAATGCCCTAAACAAAAACATACTCAAATCACCTCAGCACCATGTTGGAAAAGACAGTATTCTTTGGAAAATATCACCAAATACTGAAGAGACTTGTGGCAGTGAAACAAGGACTTCTAGCATCTTACACAATGGGAGCAAGGAGCTCTTCCACACTGAGCTTGCTATCAGGAAAGTCACCAGAAGTACAGCTCTGCTTTCCAATTCCTAACGGTCACAGCAACCTGAGAAACAACCTGGGGCTTTTAGAAATAAGGGATATATTGGAAGATTTTTTTGTTTTCTATAAAACTTTAATGTGTTAACACCTGACTAGGCCAAAAAGACAGGATTTTCACAAGCTATTTCTTTCCCCCTCTGTGTAAATGAACATCTCATGCCCAGACAGTATCACTCAAAGAGATCTGCAGGTACTCAAGAACAAAGGCGTTCCATTGCTGACTTTCATATGTAACATCTTGCCTAAAAGTCATCCAGGCTTCAGAGCCCTGGAAGGTGGTTAAATGACACCAGTTTTCACAGAGAGCAGAAGAACTCAGGAAAACTGATATTTCTTCCAGGTAAATTAAGTCAAATATACCAAAATTAATATACACTTAGGCAAGTATCTTAGACAAGTGTGAGGATATGAAAAGAGGGTGGTCTTTGAAGGAGTTAACAAGTACTCAAGCATGCTGATGAACTTCTTTTTTGACCATTGTTGAGCAATGAGCTCATCTTTTCATTCAGTCATTTACCATAACTCCAAGTTCATGCTTGAATAGTGAGGTCAGCTGGACCCCATCGCTCCACATGAGAAAAATCCATTTTTTCTCCATGCACATCACTATTGTTACCTAAATTACTTTTAGCTGTCATTTTATTGCCCAGGTTACTCAGTATCATACCTCTCTGCAGCTCTTCACTCCTCTAAAACCCTCAACAGCCTCACACGATATACAGATTTTCTCACCTCACTCTTCAGCCCCCCCTATCCAGGAGGTCTGTGAATATGCTGACCAGTAGGTCCCAGAGAAGATCCCTGCGGATCTCCTTTGGCAGGGCCCCCAGATTTGATACTCCAACTTTGTCTCCTATTTTTACATGAGCATCAGTCACGAAAATCTGTTCTGCTTAATTCTGATTCAAATATGTATTTGTCTTTGAAGAGGCTCGTTTTATTCAAGAGACTTCATTTTTATGTCTCAAGCTGCAGAAAAATCAGCAACAAAGGAATTCAGCAAAAGAACTGTTGCCTTCCAACTCACAACAGGTTTCAAGTATTTAGAAAACAACTAGGGCTCTTGCAGACTAGTATTCTATTCTACCCTCTAGTTGACAAATGAGACCTCTAGCCTGGTATTTTGACTGGTTCAGATTCCATACTGGAAACTAAAGTAAAGGTCTGTTAGACTTTGAGCCTTTATCTGGAACTAGTGGAAGAAACAGATTTGATTTTGAAGCAGACAGAGGGAATACAGACATTGCTACAGCTGTCCAAGCACTGTCTGTATTTGGGAGATATGTCTTGCCAGATTAGAAAGCTGAAACTCCTTCAAATCTGTGACTCGTTGATGGATTAATTCAGGATTTGTCCAGGGAATTTACTTCATAAAGCAGAATTTATTAAGTTCACATTCTGGAAATACCATTTATATTAAGTGTTTCAAGCCAGATGTTCTACAATAAGGGCAGAACACAAGAAAAATAGTATTATGCAGGGAAGGCAGGAATCACAAAGTCTATTCTGTTTGTTCAGTTATTTTTGTAAAGTGAACATTTTTTATGTATACCTTTTGCTAGATTTTCCTCTCAATAAAAGAGCCTACTAAGTAAAAAATTATGTAATACACAGGCCACGTCTCACAAAAGCAGTAGCAACTTCTAATATGGGCTTGTTTGAGTGGAAGATGTAACTTCTCTCCAGTCACAGCTTCATGTCATTTATTAACTGTACTCTAAGAGCTCATTTTGAAACAAGGCTTTGCCTGACTTCTCCTTAAGAGTTATTTAATGTAAATGAAACCACATAAACTGGGGTAATTTAGCTACATGATATAAAACAGGCAGAAGATTATCTGCTTATCTTCAACAGAAGAATTATCTGTGGTTTCAGCCAGCTAAAAACATGATGACTAAGAGGGTCTCAGGAAGAGAGGAAGTTTAAGGAAGGCAAACCCACATGAGATTTAAACTGCTGGAGAACCTCCAGCTAGCCTGACATATTCTTAGCAATTAATTTGCAGAGGGGTAAATGTGAAAATATGAACACTAGTAAAACTTTTAGTACTGCCCCCTGGCAAACCATAAAGGTTTTGAGACTCTAGAGTTGGTAAGATCCCTTGAAGGAGAAACTGGTAGCAGGAAGTGCTCCCAGAGGACTTTTACAAAACTATAGGTAATTTTTAAACTATATTTACAAAATTATAAATTTACAAAACTATAGGTAATTTTTAAGAGATGTGATCTTCCATACACATAAACAAGTTCATTTGGATTGAGCAAAGACAGTCAACCTGACAGTCTTCAAACAAGGAAGTTTCTACCCATGCACCTCATCAATCACATTAGATATTCCCTACTCTCACCTACATTCCAAGATTTTTATTCAAGTGTCATGACTTGGAAAAAGTCTGCAAAGAGCAATGAAATACTAGGAGCACAAATAACAGGAAACAACTCTGCAGGTTACAGATTGTTCTCCCCATTCATCAGAAAAACCTTTTAACTTGAAAATTCTTTGATTTTCAAAGCAATATTCAAGTTCTACTCACATATCAGATTTATCTAACATTTTCCACAACTGGAGAAGTCTATGCTATCTGTTTTAAAATGAAACTAGAGTCAACAGATCCTTAATAATTCAAAACTGAAGAAAAGGCTGATTAATACCATGTAAAACAAGAATCCAGAGTCTCTAAAAAACATGATTTGCATGCTACATTCAGTGATACAGAAAGCTTTCAAAATTTTTGCTATCTTCTTGATACTTTAAATATTCAGAAGCCAGTTCACACTTACTTTGTGAGTTACAAATTTGAGCAAATTAAAAAGAATGCAAGTTTCAAAACGAATTAGAGAAAACATGCATCCCAGTGAATGGAAGCAGTATAAACATGGTCTTTTACATGAGTCACATTACACATTACAAAGGAAAGAGTTTGAACAGCCAAAAAGTGACTTTTGTATGTGTTTGAACAGTACTGTCTATCTTTCTTCAACTTAAAAAGAGAAAGAAGACTGTAGATTACATGCAAAGAATTTTGTTGAGGCACATATTATTTCTTTTTAATAAGAAAGTTGAACTATTGAGTAGGAAATAATTCTTTCACCACTTACACCTTCCAGATTCTGTTTCCAAAACTTTATGCTTGGCAATATGAACACAGCACATAAAATACAGAAAGGACACCTTGTATGATTGGCCCAAGGCCAATGTAAAGATTGCTAAAACATTAATACTTACTAGAATATATTATATTAAATAGTGTCACACTCATGAATGCAGAATGTGTGCTCGAATTATTCCACATTAGGTCAAGATTGCCCCCTGCAGTGTCTGAACTGTTCTGAAAATTTCAAGTACCAGACTAATTTTTCAGAGAAAGTCATCTCAGACAAGAGTTAAGTAAATGCTTTTCAAAGTACTTTCAGAAGAACTTGCCTGAATTAAGGCTTTTTAAATCTGTTCACTATAAAATATAATTAAATATTAAAGGTGAATGTATTCAAGACACTACCAGAACTATTGCAAAGAGAGCATTTCCAGCAAATACTGAGCTGATTCTACATTACCTTCGATGGCAGGGCTATACTGAGACATCACATTGCTAGCCAAAGTGGGCAAGGAGACAGCCACGAAGACCATTAGAAGGCAAGCAATTTTATATTCTTCTTCTGGACTAATGTTTTCTGAAAAAAAAAAAAAGTTATTTAATTAAAGAAATAATCTTGAAATATTTCCTTTCAGCTGCAGGTAGATTAGAAAGTAAAATGTTTCGACCAAATTGAAATTTAAAGCAAAATCCAACAAAGTCAATGTTTGTATTGTGAAAAGAGCAATATTAATGTCAGTCTTGCCAAAAGAAACAGAGGAGAGCTGCAAAATGTCCAGTCCTATGTAGGAGAACAAAAAGAAGCCACTGCCATGCTACTGCTTCTCATGATTTAGTTACTAAACCTTTAATATGATGAGCAGAATAGTGATCTTTTCTTGCTGGTATAAATCCAGTTATTGCTCTAAGGTGGGAAGAGCTTCTCTTGCATCTCCCTTTAGCAAATGAGCAGAAGGTGATGGTGCCCTCATGTCAATTCACATGAAACCTTGTGCTTACAAAAGTAGCAGCATCATCACACATCAGCCTAAGATTAGTTTAAAAAAAGTCAATTAGTGACATACAGGATTTATCTCTATGAAAACTGAATAAAAGCAAAATATTTCAAACTCCAAAGGTAACAATCAAAATACAAGATCATAAACCATTATGAGACTATACAGAAATATATATAGATATAGAATATATATATAAAATATATATAATACAGAAATTCTCTTTGTTGACCTAGCTTAAACATTTCATAGCTGTAGCACAATGAAAACAATCTATTTAAAATGGCATTTTAGATACCAGATACCTAACAATAATATACTTCTGTATTATACATATAATGTAGATAGAAGAAATACACTTTGGGTTGCTTTTTTTCTAAGTGCACAAAGAAATTGTGCTTGGAACTTAAATATTGAATTGTATTTTCCCCTCTCAAGATAACTACAACTGAAGTAAGAAAAAACAACTTAGGTAGCATTTAAAATATTCATGGTCTCCTTCTAACATCAACTATCCACAACATACAGGGAGAAAAAAAGGTAATGAAATGCTCAGCAAGGAAGATAGGAAAAAAAGTTGAAGACCATCAAAAAACACTTAGGAGTGTTAATTCATGGCTTTGAAAATGCCAGAGTAAACAAAACTGACAAGCTTAGAGAGCAGTGCCTTAAAGCAACAAAGAGGAAGAATGATACATGTTAATTCTCTAACATGTTTATTTTATTTTACTGTTTAACATGGTTATTTTACTATTTTCCCTTGTAAACTTCATGTTAACATTTGTAGGACACACTGGCAACAAAATAGTGAAATTCACGAGCTGCATTCAGCTCCTAATGCTTGTTAGCTGACAGATTTGTCACACATCTGTGCAACAGAACTGATCAAGTTGGTCACAAGACACTCTTATTGTCACTGTTGTTAAATTACAGCAGTGCTCACCATTAAATTCCTTCTACATCTACCTGCTATCCTTTTCTAGGTCAGCACATCCATTCATGCACATTTGAAAAGATTCTCAAGCTAACACCAATAAACAGCAGGCACAAGTAACTCATCCTCTTATGCCATTTATGAAGTTTATTGAAGGAATACAAAGGAGGTTCTTCCCAGCACTTTAAACATTTCTTTTCTAACATTTCTATTTTTGAAGTTGGAACTTCTTACCTGATTTTTGGGAAGACAGTGCTACTACCAAAGCGGGATCAATCTCACAAGGCAATCCAGCAGCTGATGACAGTTCATATACATTCATTGCCACCTGAGGACCAGAAGAAAGACAACACTGAATGCTTTCATGTCAAGATGATGAAGCAGGTTTTGCTGTCATGCTTAAAACAAGTTTGAGGCCCTAAGGAATTTCAGAGATTTGGCAAATGTTAGACAGAGACTGTAGATTTTGTTTGTTTCTAACCTCCACAGAGCAGCTCTGTCTGTACTGCATGCACCAGATGGTAATTTTGTTGTGTCAAGCCAAACAAAACTCATATACTTTCCCACATTATCTCCAAAGCAACACTCTGACTTGCAATTAGCTATTTCTACATATTTCTTTAATGTTCAAAAGAAACTGACATATTTTCTCTACCAGATCTAAAGTATCAGCTAACATCTACAAATACAGCATTAAAAAGAAAAAGCCAAAAGTCACAATCTGGTGAAATAGAGTAATGGAGAAATCCTACAAGATGCAAATGTTACACAGATTCAGTGCTCATTGACCCCAGGCACCAAAAACTAGAGTTAAAGTGGCCACAGCACTTGGAGGAACTAAGAACATTTTGAAATATATTCAATTTCCCAGTCCATCCCAGGATGTCTCTTTTGTTATCATTAACAAGCACTCAACACTGTTGTTTTCTCTTTCCATTTACAATTTCAACTAAGTTTCTGAAACCATAGTTCAGACTATTAACAAGCACTCAACACTGTTTGTGTTGAGTGCTTGTTAATTTACTACTTCAACTAAGTTTCTGAAACCATAGTTCAGATGTCACTCTGCAAAAGCAGGTCTACACCCAATACAAATGAATACAGTGAATATTAGCAATGTCTTACTGCCATTAGTATTTGGGAAGTTCTGTACTTTTCCCATAAATTCTCCTGTACAGTTGAGCAGCTCCATGGAGTGAATATTGTGCAGACTGTCCATGTGTGCTCCACCTGGCTATCTGAGGGCAAGCTTTGGTATGAAAAGCAAACAATGCTGTTTGCACAGTCCAGGCTCAAAAGAATCACAGAATCCCAGCATTAGAAGGGGTCTTAAAGCCCATACCTGTTCCTTTAGCCCAGGTTGCTCCAAGCCCTGTTTATCCTTGCCTTGAATACTTCAGGGATGGGCTAGGCACAGCTTCTCTGGACAACCTTTGCTAGGGCCTCCCCACGTTCACAGTCATGAACTTTTTCCTAATATCTAATCTTAACCCACTCTCTGTTATCTTAAAGCCATTCCTCCTTGTCCTGTTACTACATGCACAGTGGAACAAATGTAACTCTGTTTCTAAAGGCCTGTATAGACAGATCAAGAATTTAATATTAAAAATATCCAAATCAATGGAGAAGAGATCCCCATTTTGACGGTCACACCAAATCATACGTTTTGAGAATAGTAAAACAAAAATAACATTTCATAACAAGTAACAAGTATTAATTTCATCAACAGCTTTAAAACTATTTATACTTTGGTTGGAAAATTCAGTACATAGGGAATGACTATGTTATTATGTCCTAAAATATGCTCAATAGGGTAACTGTTCCATTCCACTGTACAAAACCTTGTAAAGATCTCTTAATATGCCTTTCAGAAAAAAAAAGTTTGCCTTATTGTCCCAAAAGAAAACTTTGTTACCTACAGTTGCTCAGCTGCGTGTGACAGGGCAAGGAAAAAGCTCAGACAGTGAGCTGCTAATTGTCCCCTGGGTTTAATTATTAGCAGGCTCGCAGAACATTCCTGGCTCCTTCAGTAAAATGTTTCCAAGACCAAGTTCTGGCAGAGTTGTGGGGGAGTACATATCAAGAATTTCCAGTATTTACAACAGGCACTATGGACAAGATTACCCAAGTCTGGGTTCTCCATGCACAGTCCTCCAACATTATCCAGACAAGCCATGAACTCTCCAACAAGTCTACATGGCATCTTATGGTTGGTATCATGTGAACACCAGCACAGTGCAGCACACCCACAGTGGTTAGAATTTATTTCAGCCATTTAGAACGAATAAAATCACCAACACACAAAATAGGTATATTTAAGAATCCCAGGAGAACTACAGCAGAGACAGAGAAGGCCAACAGCCAAATATTATGTGAAGCAGAAGGCAACTAGGGAGTGCTATGTGGCAAGAGCCAGGCAGCAGCCCTCAGCAGGGTTTGTTTTGCAGTAGATAGCTTTTTTTTCCCCATTAAATGATTCCAGTGACTGTAAATTACTCTGCTAATTTCCAGAAAAGAAGCAGCAATCACTACACTTTCTTGTATCTGCTGGTACTAAGGAATTCAGTGATGTCTTTGGAGATCCACTAAACTGTTTCAAATAATCTGTTATCATCAACTTAAAAACATTAACGGTAAAATACTGTCTTGAATGATTACTGTTGTAACCTTTGTCCCACCTTACTTTTCAGCACTCCTTTGATACTAGAGAGTATAAGATATTTTCTGAAAAGATCAAGCAAAGTAAGCAGTGAACTTCCCATCTTATCTCTTCTGCATGCTGATTCATCGAGTTCAATCATGTATTGAACATGATGCCCTGGTGATCAATGATATTCTCCACAACTACATTTTAATGGGAATTTCAGAAGGGCTTTTCTTGAGAAGTGCAAAGGCAACTTGCAACACTTCGATACAATTTTTACCATGAGCTTGTACATGTGAGGTTAATTTTCCATAGCATTTCCACAGAATTGCTCTGTTGTGGTATGAATTTCAGTGTTTTCTGGGACAGACATTCATGGTTGGTTTATCAGCATTACAAGTTTCAAAGAGCAAGTAATTATATTTTGGAATGAACTAGCATACATGTAAAATTTCAGTGATTTTAACTGAAAATGAGTCAGAACATAACTGCTCAACTGTGTCTTCTGAAATAATGAAGTTCACAATGATGAACTCTGAACTTTTAAAAGGAGGAGGATGTTAATGTTATTTAATGAATTTTCATACACAGAGAACTTAGTTACTTTCCTCAAGAGTTAACAGCAAAATGTGAATTTCAAGTTCAGGGATAACAACATATTCTGGCCCTTAAAAACCATACTTTGCTTGAGAGCAGATTTCTAAAATGTTTGTGGAAAAGTAAAGAGATGTAGATTGTATATCCCAGTGCACATGCTCTGCAAATCAAACTGCTGCAATACCATTAAGCAGCTGAAATCCTTCAGACTCCAAGCTGCAATAAGAAATTAAAAACCTAGACTTCAGCTACTGTGCATACATGTCCAGAAGCCATGTGATGTGCCAACAAGGGTTTTTGGATGGAAACATACTCTCACTCAGAAGAAAGGTACCTTATTTAAGCAGCTAACCTTTTTTTTTCTCAAGCATTTCATACAGTGGGGTCACAAAAAATTTCAACTTCAGGTAAAAATCAGACTTGTCACTATTACATGTACAGAGCTCCAACCACACATACAGAGTTCTTGAAATATTTTGTTTTACCAGTTGTACTGCTCACAGAGTGAAGCAGCTCAGCATTCTTCCCCTTGTCATGTTTTAACACTTGATAAATCTTGTTATTAAGTCTATCAAAGTTCTCAAATGTGATCACAGGCAGATGGAGGCTTGTGCTTATTCTATCAGTTGGCTGTGATTTTTTCCCCAGAACATTAAGAGGCTGCAGATCCACATTAACTAAGC
Source organism: Passer montanus (assembly GCF_014805655.1). Classification (NCBI taxonomy): domain Eukaryota; kingdom Metazoa; phylum Chordata; class Aves; order Passeriformes; family Passeridae; genus Passer; species Passer montanus. The sequence goes on from NW_024371704.1 coordinate 2,951,194, forward strand.
TCTTAGGGGAAAGAAAAAAGAAAAAAATAGAAAAAGGGTGTTCCTTGTGTCTGGATGTTCAACACTAAACATGAAGGTCTTGTTGCTTACATATTTTCAGTATGTAAACACCAAAACTACTCTACCACCCTTTCAGCTAAACATTACCTTCATGTCAGTCTCTCTTGGAATGTGATCTTTGAAGTCCTCAATGGAACTTACAAGGAAAGGAATGTGGTAGGATAAGACCTAAGAGATACAAATATGTACAAAATGAGAAAAATTGCTTCCCATGTTAATTATCTGTTAGACACTACCATTATTTTACTTAGCTTATTTTCTTTTTTAGTGGGTTTTTATTTTACACATTTGTATTTGTTTATAGATTTAACATATTAAAGCCTAATAAATGTTGGCAATAAAGAAGAGAAATACAAGCCTTTAAAATGAGTAAACACAGAAAACATGATCTAAACTAAATTTGATGTTTTAATGTAACAGTTCTCTAAACAGTACTGAAAGAAGAGATTGCCTCACCCCAAGCTGCAATTTGAAGTTCAGTTACAACTGAGTATTGCCATTTTACCCACATGTCATCAACCTTTTAAGAGGCAGCATTCCTGAACAGTTAAGCTTCAAATATCCTAACATTCCATTAAGTAAAATACAATGAAAATAATTCAGAAAGTATTCAGCTCTTTCTTACATCTCTGAGTGCTTCCTGTGCCAATGACCGAAAAGACAAGATAACACCAATAATTGTCATTCTCTTCAAAACACTGTCAACAGCTGAAAAGAGAACAATGGACAAAGTGATGAAGTTTGTTTGTGATGAAGTTTACAAGCTCAATTCTTCAACAGGAGAAACAAAACATTTAACAAAATATTAAAAACAACAAGGTACTGAGACAAAGCCATTCTTTAAAAGAGCCAAAATAACCAGTGCTAAAGCAGGTTTTTATAGCTGAATCCACAGTGGGATTTTCAGTAGAAGACTATCACATTTACCACTTCCTGGAATGAAACCTAGTATACACAGCTGGCAGTCTTGGATGCTAGCACTGGTTCTGTGCTTTCTTGAGAACAAAAATGTCTCTTTATTGGAATTATTTTTTGTTTCACATTCTAAAGCTATGTACTAGGCTTCCACATTACTGCTGCTAGGTATTGTCATCCCTGAAATGATGCTCAAAACTCATCACTAATATAGTGCCTGTGCACTAAATAACATTGAAATCTCACTTTGTACATGAGAAGACTGGAAATGTTTGAAATGATCCATCAGTTTATATGAGCTCACGTACATTTTGCTGCTTATGGATATTCAATTCAGAGAAATTAATTTTCCCATCTTCTTTACAAAGACAAATATAGAAAATAACTGTATCTTTAGTAGGATCTTGTTAGATACTCACATGATAATCTTTTAAAGAGTGCTGCCATCTGGTCTGGCTTGTCAAAGCTGGTCCTCATTTGTGTTAGAACTTCAACGTTCTCCACCACAAGTTTCTATAAAGAAGCAAGGATTCATGTCAGCTATAGATTTCAGCATGTTAACTGGAAAAATGCCTGATTAAGGACATTTCAACTTCGCAGAAAAGCAACTAACCCCAGGGAATACAGATGTATCCACTCTCAGTGGGACTCCAATATCAATATTATGATCATTCATTACTATACACAAAAGCAAGCCCCAAACCAAATAGCAGAGTATTAGACAGCCCTTAGAACATTATTTTTGTATTGAGCAATGTATACCTCAACTTAAAAGCAAGGGAATTTAACTCTGTAAAAATGAGACAATAGGACCTTATGCTGCTCAGCTTTTTAGAAGAAAAGTATACATATTACAAAAAAAAAAAAATAAATTCACAAAGTAATCAATTCTTTGGGTTTGCTGCTTTCACTAATTATGTTGAAATTTAATGTTGGTAAAACTGAAAAATGGAATCAAGAGTGGAAATAAGATTGTTAAACTTTGGTGCAGTTTACTTGAAATTTTCTTCCACTATAATATGAAAAAGCAAAGACATATGTCCAAGTCCCAACACCTTAGCCTGAAACAGTTAAACTCAAGTGCAGTAGTTTTCATTTCAGTTTGGCCAAAAGAAAAGAAAATGTGTATGTTTCTAATTTTTAACAGCTCTCATGTATGTAACTTGTAACATTAGAGTACATGTAATAACTTCCCTGAAATCATTCTCCAAATATTTATCAGATTAAAATTTAAATTAGAGATTGCATAATCACATCTCTAAAATGTCAGATCCAAATTTCTTGCTAGCTAAGGAACTTAGGCTGTGCCAAGCTGCATTTTTAAACTCTCTTCAAGCAAAAAATAGATAGTTTATTCTTAAAAAAATATTTTTGCAGTCTCAATGCTAAGTACCCTACATCAGAAAGGGAAAAGTGATTCTCTCTAGTTATATAGAGGACAATCAACAGCTAAGAAAATGCAGCTCTCTTGTGTTCTGCTAAACATTGAAATGGTTTTCCTTCTGTTTAAAGAAGACTTCAATTAATGTTTTGTATACTAAATGAAGACAATGTAAAAAAAACCCTGAATGTTAAAGGAAGAAACAAAGATATTCTGAATTGGGGATGGTCTTCCAAAGTGATTATTAATAGTTTTATTTTTCAAGTAGGTGCATTCCAATCCATCTTAATTTCCAGAGAAGGCAGCAGGAAAAATTAATATTCATCAAACATGTAGGCCACTAAGTTTGGAACACAATTAAATATTCATAAAATCTAAGAGGCATACCTGCAGGAACCTACAACTAAGGATCCACAAAGATCTAACCTTTGATAGCTTTGCTAGCTGCTTTAATAGTTTTATTTTACTTCAATCCACACTGAGAATAGGGCAAAGCATAGCACCTGGCAAGCAGGTAGATTAAATTTTAGAGTAAATATTCCTGTGATCACAGGAGGAAAATAAAAACAACACAATCTATAATGCTGCTATGAAATAAATGGTGGTCTGTGTTTACTCCCACTTTGTAGCAAGCAGCCTGTGCAAAGCAGATCTATCCAACTACTGCACTGTATCATGATCATGCTTTTCTCACAAGCTCGAGTCTATCCATAACCCACCCACTCTCCCTACTTTTTTTCACTGAAAAGCAAGGAAAGAAATAAGCTATAAGATTCTTGGCTAGTTTGCTGCATTTTGTAGAGGTCCCTTCCCTTCTGATGCCTAAGCTTTTTACATATTTTTCATACTTTTGTAGCTTTGTAGATTGTTAATGCTACTTATAATAAATTCCCATTTTCTCCTCTTGTTGCTTTCTTCCCCCAAACACAGATGCACCTCAGGGCTCTCTTGCTAAGTCAACTATCTCAGCCAAAGAGATGAACATTTTATTACTTTGTTTTTTCCTCCAAAAATGTCGTCATGCACACATGGATCTGCATCGTGCTCTGCTTACCCTCAGCAGTATCAGAAAACAACAGATTTCAGACACCATTCAAAGCTGCTTTTTAAAAAATACACACACCTACAACACAAATTGTGCTGATTTTGAGGAAATATGATGACTCCTCAGTAAGTGAAGAAATAGTACAGCAACAAACACTCGCCAAAGGCCTTTGTGCTTCACTTGAAAAGTGACAGATGTCACTTTGTGCACAGTGAGGAGTTAAACCCCACATTTCTCACCTGAAAAGCCTCATGCTCTAACTCAAAAATTGGAATAAGGAATGGACATAAGGAATTAATTACCCAGGCAGGCTGGGCACTCAGGTCAGGGGTGCTGCATGCTCTTAGCCAGCTTGGAAAGCATCAGCAGCCCCTCTTCCTTAACTGTGACAGTGAATAAAAGGCTTCACACCTTTTTATCATACATCTCAGCCTTTCAGCAGCACTGCAACTAAGGTGTTTACAAAGAAAACAAGATCCTTGGAAGTGCAACACAGGATATATTAAAACTACACACTTCTGAAGGTCTGGTATGCTAATAATAAATTGTTACTGAAGAAAGAAAGGCAGTCCCTTTGCACTCTTAGGTACTCGTGTACTTTTTCAGAAATACGGCATGCGTAAATAGTTACAAAAAATTCCTCAGTTTAATTAGTAATTAAATAAACTGAACATTATGAGATGTAATAACATCTTGGAATTTTATCTGAAAATTACACTAAAAGAACAAGTCATAACAAAGAATATCTAGGACAATTAGTGACATTTTAATAGTAAGACTATCCAGACAAAGTAGTATTTATTAGAAATTCTTTCCAGAAGGAGTTACACAGGTACTAAGTGTTTGCTGTTTTGAATATACATAAAACTAACTTCCTTGACATGCCCCATTTTCAATTTTTTTTCACTGCATCAACTTTATTATTTGTTTTTAGTGCAGTAGATGTGAGGTTTACTTATCAGAATACAGATACTTATAATAAATGGTTACTATCGAGGCAGAGGGAAAGACATATGCAAAAATAACGAAAACTAACAAAGAAAAAAGTACCTAAAGTCTTTCATCATGTAAACTAAATAATAGATGCATACAGACATCATTGATAAATAAGCCCTTATAGATTACTAAAACAGATCTGAGATTTTCCTGCAATGTTTGGAAAGTCAACAGTCTTGGGTAAGGGCTTCACAAACACCTGGAGATCTTCAAAAACGTTTCTCTTCCCACTGATGATAAAAGAGAGTTGACTTCTAACTTAGAGTATCTAACACAGAAATGAACAGCCTGCATGAAGTCCTGCATATTCAGCTGTTGAAGAGTGTGGGATACACACATACTACCTGTGCAAACTTATTACAAAAGAGTCAAACTCACAGCTTTATTGGTCTGTTTGATGCAATCATTTTAAAAAGATGGCATACAGAAACACAGGTATTAAATAGGTATTAAGCTTCCTAAAGGAAGCTTAACCAGAAAACTACTGCCTTCCCACCCACCAGTTTCCAAAGTTACCTTAAGCTCAGCAACCTGTGAAGAGATGTGCCACATCAGACTTTCACTCAGGAACTTCATGCCATATGGTCCCAGAAGTTCAGAAAGGGCTCTCATTTCTGAGAAATATAAAAAAACTCTTATACTTCCAATATTCCATCTTCATTTATTTGCAGCACATCATGTATTTAGCATGGTGTTTTAAGTGCAAAAATATTTTACCCCAGAGTATAAAGACAAGAATTTGTGTGGTAGTAAACTGAAGCAATAGTCACGAACACATAATATACCCATCTCTTTAGCTTAAATGCAATGCTGCTTTGACCAAAAACAGGAAAAGTAAGACAAGAGGCAGCATGAATAGAAAGTACTAAAAATACTCCTGAAGGCTAAAAATTATTAACTCTAAGAGTTAGCTGTTATTTCAGTAACAGCTGCTCTGAGAGTTGCCATTATTCCAACTACTCAAGCAATACAATTACTGTCCTTCACAAATATTGAGTAGAAGCATCAAAGTTTACCTGATATATCAGAGTACTCCTCAGCATTAAATGTCAATTCATTTTCTGTAGGCAGATTCACAAATGCCTTCATAGCTGGGAAATAGGCTATGTGACCATTGCTGACTTGTCGTAGCAAAGTCTCCAAATACCTTATCAGAAAGGGGAAATGTTTTAGATGAAAAGGCACATCTTCATGGACACTCTATGCAGGTGAAGTACAGCTGTGTGACAAGGGACAGCAAAGCCCATACACTGAAGCTTTATTTTCATAGTTTAACTGATGCCTGCATTTTACTCTATGTCTCGTCCTTATAAAAAGTATAAGTTTGCCAACAGGCAAATTTCAAGCTGTTTTTAAGAGGTACAGAGAAAAATAAACATACGATGTTAGAAATATTTAAAATAACTCCACTTCTCCAATTCTAGATTTTTCATTAAACAACAGCAACAATAAAAATCTATAAAAAATTTGTAACAACATAAAATACTTACCAATTTGTGTACAGACTGGTGATGGTTGGCTCACCATGACTGTCTAAATGCTGGGTTTGCTGAAGCAGAACGTTGTTAAACACTCGTGTAATGTCGATCTGTACATAATTCTCTATTGACTGCAGGACTGTCATATAGGCTCTTACACTGGTCAACAGCTCTGAAGGCTTTGCAATCTCTTGTGTTGCTTGATTATACATAGTCATTCCAACAATTGACCTTTTGGAAACAAGAGGGTAGGAAACAAATAAATTCATTTCTTAGTAAAATTCAACAAAGATGCAGCAATAAATATAATTTTATATCCACAGATTTTCACAGAATCATAGAATGGCCTGGGTTGGAAGGGACTTCAAAGACCAGCTAGTTTGACCTCTCCTGCCATGGATAGGGACACCTTCAACTAATCAGATTGCTCAACAGCTCCATCCAACCTGGTCTGAAACACTTTCAAGCATGGAAAATATTCACTTTACTTGAATACTTCTTAAATCCACAAGTATAAAACTCTGATCAATGCACATGCTACACCAGCACTTTTAAAAACTGTTCTGGATTCCGAAGACAACTGTATCTGTGGTTCCAGTAAAAATTTCATGAGACTAAGAATACTCACCAAGCCCTTTTTAAATAGTTTATTCTCCCCCATATATGTATGAGCAACCCACACTGTGCAAGACTTATGTAACAACTACTTCAGCAAAGAAATTAATTTTGTTGAAGTCTTTTAAAATGCAGAACTCCTGGGAAATGCAAGAGCAATCATGAAGTGTTCAAAGCATATTAACACAAAAAATTATTTTACCTAAATTAATTTTGGTGAAGTCTTTTAAAATGCAGAACTTCTGGGAAATCATGAAGTGTTCAAAGCATATTAACACAAAAAATTATTTTACCAAAGCTGCTGTTATAGTTTGAAATATTTTTTAAAAAAAACACATAGCTATAGTATAGTGTGAATTGAAAAATTCATCAAATATAGATGTAAAGTAAATAAACAGAAATCCTATTATGAAAAATAGATCTCCCTTCAGCTAACACGGTGATTTCCATCTTTAATCAAGGAACCAAGAAATGGCAGGACATGCTTTAATTTGCTCAAATTTTCACTATGAACAAAACCAGGCTTTAAATAACAGTGTTCATAGGCTAGCTTTCAAGGTAGAGCAGAACTGAACAAAGGACTGTATATTGCATTTTAACATACATGCACATGGACCTCACCCAGTATGTCACTGGAACCAAGTCCTCAAACAAACCGTGTCAGGGGGTCCTTAAAAGCAGTCTTAGTAAATAAATACTTGTTGTAGTGTTTATTTTAAGTTTATAATGGTCTCAGACTTTTAAGAGCTAAGCTTTTAAGTAATATGTACTTTTCAAAGACAGAAGAGGAATTAAAAAAATAAATTGGTAGATCACAGCCTTCATCACAGGTAAACAGGATGAGTTACTCTGGAGGAGAACATCACATTATTTAGAGTAACTTTTTTGTTGTTGCTTGGACATATATGTATTTTCAATAGTTTGCTTCTGAGGAAGTCTCTTATTTTAAAACAAATTCAAAATTGATACAATAACAAGATAAAGTGGCATAATAACAAGCTCCAGTGCAATTACACACGACACAGAGGAGCTTAGAACAGTAAACAAACCCTAACAGTGAGACACTAACACTGTATTTTAAGGAACACTGCAAGTCTTTGAAAGAAATGCCACTTGAAGGTCTGAAAATTAATTATAAATTGCATATCTGTTCTGCTCTGCTAGCAAGTCTTGAAGAGCTGACTTCTTAAAACACCATGAAGTTATCTTCATTTTTATGCCACCTTATCTTACTGATGGAATGCTCCAGTGACCTAATATTATGTCTTAATGATTAAACTGATTAAGCCTTATATTCTGCTTGAAATATATAACCAGTAATCTTTTGGTATAAAAAGTAGGATAGTTGGCTGGTTTAACATGAAGTCCTCTCCAGAAGTTGCCATTTGCCTATTTCTGTAAAAAATTATGGGAATCTCAAGGTAACAACAGACAAGAATACAAAACATTATTATTATTTAAAAAAAAAAAAAAGCAACTGCACATAGTCTCAGTTTGCTTTGTCAGATATTGACTTCTGATTTTCAGATTTTCTTTCAGCAAGGCAGTGGACTCAAATACTTAAAAACACTCCAGCACTGTGCAAAAAAAAGTGGGAATACATGTCTTCATACATGCCTAAAAACAGCCATCACCAGCTCCTACAAAGTACACAGGACTGGGAATGCAGGATCTGACTCTTAAATAGATTATATGGATTTCAACATATTTTATTTTAAAACAGGAATTGACTATTGTGTATCTCTGCACATGAAACTTAATAATCATTCAGTTGGGATTCTACTCACGGTTCCACTTTTAAAACCTAGTTTAATGTAGTAAGTACACAGTATTTCCAACATAAACTAGTAAAGGCTTTATCCTGTGTATCAATGCCCCTAACTCTACAATATTTCTTACTTGGTAAAGCGGATTTCCAGGTGAGATGTCAAATATTCTCTTGGAGTAAACGTGTGTTCCCAAACCACCATGTTTGGTACGTAATTGATTGAGAAGCAGAGCTCAGAAAGTGCAGTATGCAGTTTGTCCAGGCTTTGAAACAGACAAGAAATTAAGAAAAATATTTAATGTAACAGAAGTGTATATTATCATGGAAGGCACATACTGAATGGATAATGCTTCAAAAGCAAGTACAGATCTCACTCTTCATTATCATGTTCTGCTTTGAGACACTTTCCTAGCCTATTCAAAAACTAATATTTTGGCCAAGAAGACATCCTACAACTGCATACTGACCTGCATTGCATACAGTGATGGGAGATATTTTTCCATCTATATATAGGTATATTTTTCCCCTTCCCCAAAAAAAAGAATAGATTAAGTGATCTAGAAGACAACAAGAACTTGCTGTCCAGCCTGTAATTAAGAGTAAGTAAGTAAGGTAGAATCAAAGATGCCACCCACTCCTTGGACTCACATGTCCACAGTTAATATGACTATTCAGGAAGCCTAGCTACAGCACAGGGATTCTTTCTGCTCAGGAAAGGAAACAGCCAAGAGGATAAATTCAAGTGACAAACATTCCTATTACTTATGCAACAAAATTCAGTCTCTATACAAGCCACAGAAGCATCACAAAGCTGTCAAACTTACAGTAAATTAAATTTATGCAGACAAATTAAGCAAGAAGCATTCAATATGTAAAACATATTGAAATGTGTGAAACACATTTTGGCTTGGGATTCAAGGTGAAAAGAACAGAAGAAGCAGCTTACTTTGTCACAACCAATCTGTTTTTCCTCATGCTTTCTACTCCTGGTTTCTCCCTTTCAGGTTCTCCTTTCTTTCCAGTCTGTTTTTTTGACTTCTTGTTCACTGCTTGACTGATGGTTTTGGCACAATGTTTTGGCAACAACTAGTAAACAAAAAGAAACAGCCCCTCCAAATTAAAATCCAGGGTTTTTTAGCACATTTCATCACACAAATAACACATTCCATTGACACAAATCTAGTATTAAAGATTCTTGCTCAAATCACCTTCAATGTTTTAACCAGAAAGTTTACCCAAAAACACAGAGAAAAAAGCGAACAGAAAATATCCAGAAAGCTGAGTGGAGAAAATCTCAAAGGAGAATTAAAACAGACACAACCATACTCACCTGATCACTCAGTGTACATTGTTCTGTGCAAATGTCTGTGATAAGGTTTCGAGCCTGCTTAGCCATTTCATCCAAGAACATGTTACACAAGGAAAGACTACGATCCCCGATATGATGTCGCTGTTAAAAAGGGAGAAAAGGAAGCAGGATTTTCAGTTTCCCATCAGTCCTACAGCACTGCAGAGAACAGTTCACTAATCATTTAACTAGGATATGGGAAATAATAAATTAATTAGTCCTCAATAATCTTGACTCCTGGCTGTTTTTTTCTTTTTGGAAGCAAGTTGAACAATGAAATTTTCGAAGTTACCACCAAAAATATTTTTTGTAAAAAGAGGCAAAAAGAAAGTTTGAAGAATTAGGTTTTCACATTTAATTCTGGACCAAATCTGCTTTAATGTGTCCAATATTCCAAGGTCTCTGTGAATGTCCTCTTCATTAATATGTGCCAATACTAAGTCTAGAGGGAAAAGAGCATGCAACTCAAGCTATAGAGAAAGCAGTGTCCTTCAGATCACTGAGAGAGTCAATAATAAATCCCTGCTGCATTAATTTCTGGATTCTGCCCCTTTCTCACTGGATCTGCACAAGCAGAGTCTCTGTCCTGCTGAAATCCTCCTTTCACCACTGATGTTTACTTTCTATCAGTCACACTAAGACACACTGTACACAGCACAGCAAAGATTATTTTTCCAAAATGATAATGGCTACCAAGGCATACAATTCAGATATTGAATTTCAAGTTCTGCTGGCTGTGACAAAATGTGCTTGCTGCAGCTGAATGCACAGTAACTAATGTCCAGTGGACTTTGGCTACTGATTTCTTACTGTTACTATAATTGTTCTCAAAGATGTCCCTTGTCCTGAAGGGTTCAGCTTTCCTGGAAACTTTTTTATGCTTTTCTAATATAAATAGCATTGGCTGCTATTAAAGCAAAGCATACAAGGAAAACACCTATATAGATGTATATTGTAATGAAGTTTAGCAGAAAATAATTTTATTTTTAAATAAAAAACCCCATATTGTGTATATTACAATAAATCTTATTCAACTAATTGTTTCAGATGAGCACTGTTATGAATGAAAACAATATTTTTATAAGCACTAGATAAAGATGGCCAAGTTAACTCCCAGACTAATTCCAAAGTCAATGAACATACAGGAAATGTACTAAAGGATTTATGCCCTTACAACAAAAATAGAAAGAATTTCCTCAGATTCTAACTGCTTCCTTTAACAAAGAGTCCATTTCTTCAAGCACCACAGTATTTTATAAATTCTAACTCTAACCAACAAGACTGTCATTACCCAGTTCTGACCAAAGCAAATGCTTGCATTATACTCTGTATCACTTTTTCTTACTGAAGAAAACTGTAACAAGCCGTACAGAACCCCCAACTTCCTATTTCCTTCTCCCAACCATGAGTTTATAAATCATTTAACAGGAAAACTGTTGCTTCTAAATTTGAACATGCATATGGGATTTATTAGCATCTAAGCCACAGAAGTCATCTAATTTTTGTACCCTAGCTAATCCCTCTTTAAAGCAAGATCAAAATTCTTTGTCACTTCAGCAAAGGATTTACAGATTTATGCATGAAGAGTCATCTAACAAGGTATCTACTTGTTTTACCTCCATTTTTATATTTTTAGCACTCTCCTCCCTCAAATGTTAAACTGCCATAATAAACACCTTCTTGCAGTGTTCACCTCTAGCTCACTCTTTGTTGAATAAGAGATGAAAATAACCTAAATTTAAAAGTTACCTCTTCAGGGCATAGCTCATGGGTACAGCTCATAAAGTGAGTGCAAAGCAGTGGGAATGCAATTGAGTATCTTGATTGAGAGGGAAGCTCCAAACACTGCTGAAACATCTTCTCAAAAGCACGACTATAAAAACTGAACAGAATTGATCAGTTATTAATCAGACATTTAAATGCAATATGTATATTTTTTGCTGCAAGTAATACTTACTTCACACAAACCATAAACATTTTGTATACCAAAAACTGCCCCATGCTTTCACCATTTTTGTTTGTTTTCTGCATTCAGTTCTTATGCATTTTATTTGCACATCTATTTTACATTATTATTATTAAACATATTTTTATTCTGACGTTTGCCACATAGGGACTGTAAAAACTTGCCCTTTTTGCCAAAAAGTATTAAGGAAAAATCTGCAAATGATTCCTGATCAATTATATGACTGTCAGAACATGTCTGACAGATGTTCATAAATATCTTTTTCAAACTAATTCTGCTAGAAACCAGAAATTCCAATTGATTCTTACACTGGAATATCTTCCTACAAAGTGTGCTATTTAAAAATTACACTTGCAAAGACAAACCAAACAATAAATAACAAAAAAATTGTACAGTCACTTTAGTAGCATACCAAAAGATAGAAAGATCTGAGGTTTCCACCAACATCTCCACCAAAGAATCTACCATTTTTGTGTGGAAAATGATTGTGTTCATCATTTTTCCTAGTTCTCTATGGTCTGCAAGGCCAAGTGAAGCTTTGGAAACACTGGTGTAGGCCTGGAAAGACAACACAATTTTTATGTTATATCTGCAGCTGCTTTTGTGCAGATTCCATTGCTATTGCTCAGTACCAATGTTAAATACTGTTTGTGCTAGGCACAGGACACCTGTGAATTTAAAGACCATGCAGGGATTCTTCTCTTTCCACTAGAGCTTAAAAAAAGCTCTTCTCTCTCCACTAGAGCTTAAGAAAAGCAGCCTCTCAGTGAAGACTCTAAACAACCACTGGATATGGCACTAATTCACAGATAAACTGCTGAACAAATGTATTGGCAAAACACAAATTTGTAAGCTCTCCCTTAGCAGAGTAGGCACGTTGAATCACACTCTGCACACCCACCAAACAGCTCAGCCTCAACACGTTCTATTTCTGAGCTGTTATAAACACCCCAAGGGATGATTTGCAAGAAGTACGCAAAGCAGACAAAGTTATATCAAAACATAGCAAATTATCTGTTGAAGTATTTGTTTGATTTTAAGAGTAGGTTGTTTTTAGATAGCCTGTCACACACTTGCAGTGTGAGACTAACCTAGAAGAGTAGTAATCTATGAACATTTTGGTTTTAAGTAGTGAAATGTCACACATATTTACCAATTCTTACCTGCAATCTGAACCAATCTAACCTCATTCCTCTGAAGTCAAATACCTCTCCATCTTCAACTACACATTAGGGAAAAATATAGAACAGAAAACCCTTAGAAAACAATAACAAATTCAGATACACTCTTCTAAAATACCCCAAGTACTAAAGAATTATTTAGGTAATGAACCTCATGTTTTTACTCAAGAATTTTGATCCAGTACAGTTGCATTAAAAGGAATTAAAATATCTAGATGAAAGTATGTGCAATATGCTTTCTATATTAAAAGGCAGGATTACTATCCAATAGCATCCTTTGGAAAAGGGACACACCACAAGAAGCAGATACAAAAATGAAAGAGAAACAAGGGAACAAATGCAGTTAATCTCCTTCTACTGATTACATTAAACTTCAGAGGAATCTGCCAGTCTGTTACCAATTTTCCAAGATCATTTAAACTTACCTTGTTTCACACTTAGTGAAGTCATTGTGTTTACAAAAGAGGACATGATGATTGATTCATCCTCTGGGCACACTGAAAGATTCTAAAAGAAATGTTGTTGCTATTATTATTATTATTACTATTACTTTAAACTTGGTTTATGAAACAATGTCAATATCCATGCCCCATTTATCAGCTATACCCTGAAATGTCCAAAAACCCACAAGAGGTAACTTAACAGATGGAATATTTCAAAGAGTGCTATTTAATAGCTTTCAATTTTTAATTCATTGGCTGACGACAAAATACCTAGAAGAGATTGCTTCCAAACCAGTATCAGCTCAAAAGGGGAACATCTGTTAGCAAATGTAGCAATATTACATTTTCTGTTCTGTCTGCAAAGAAAACCTGGCTAAGGCAGGATATAATGGAGCCCACATCAGCATCACTTTACCTCCAAAAAAACCCTCTCTCAAATTTTTTTAATTAAAAATTCAAATTAATTTTACTAATTATTCAAATTCTACAAAATGCAACATAAATCTTTTTAGTTTTAGCAACTAATATGACCACAGTTCTGTTAAGTAATGCAATGCAGAAGTTTCTCATAATTCCAGCAGTAACTGACATTGAAACCTAAAGGCTGACAAAATCTAAATTATCACTCAATCACTTGTCTAATCTGATGCTGTTATAAATTAATGACAACTAAAATTCAAGCCCATTTTTCCCCTCATTTCAGCTTGGGCTCCATCTAGTGGGGTCACCAGGGAATAAAACCAAAGCACTTCAGAAAGTTTGTCCTTTCTTGGTTGGGCTAAATAAGAAAAGGTTTCTACACTCCTTCAGTGACAGTACCTGTTTCACAGTCTCTAAAAGTGCTTCATAATATTCATATATGAATACTGAAGTATATAGATTCATAGCACTTGTAATTGTCTGAAGCTGGGGAGGGTTAGGTTTGATATTAGGAAAAGGAAAATATTAGGAAAAGGTTCCTCCCTCAGAGAGTGGTTGGGCACTGAGCAGGATTCCCAGGGCTTGGGTCACAGCCCCAAGGCTGCCAGAGCTCAAGAAGCATTTAGACAACACTCTCAGGCACAGGGTGGGATTGTTGGGGTGTCCTGTGCAGGACCAGGAGTTGGACTTTGATGAGCTTTGTGGGTCCCTTCCAACTCTGGATATTCTGTGATTCTATATAAAAACCACAAGTACAACTCTAAATCCCAGAATTAAACAGTAAGTTAATTTGTTTTACTCCAGGAAGCTCATCAAAATCCACAAACTGGGATGCATTTTAGGACATAAAGGAAAATATTAGGAAATGGTTCCTCCCTCAGAGAGTGGTTGGGCACTGAGCAGGATTCCCAGGGCTTGGGTCACAGCCCCAAGGCTGCCAGAGCTCAAGGAGCATTTGGACAACACTCTAAGGCACAGAGTGGGAATGTTGGGGTGTCTTGTGCAGGACCAGGAGTTGGACTTTGATGAGCTTTGTGGGTCCCTTCCAACTCTGGATATTCTGTGATTCTATATAAAAACCACAAGTACAACTCTAAATCCCAGAATTAAACAGTAAGTTAATTTGTTTTACTCCAGGAAGCTCATCAAAATCCATAAACTGGGATGAATTTTAGGACATCATTTTGGACAAAAAGCCTTTGTTGAAATTTGCATTTGAGAAGGCAGAACCATGATGCTGCCATACCTGCACCAGCTCATTTAAGACCACAGCATCAAAGCCAGAGAGATACTGTACATAATATCTCTGCATCACTGGCCCGTATTTCCGCACGTGTGCCCTGAGCTCCTCCATGTAGAATATCAGCTCAGCTATGTGCCTAGACAAAAAAAACAAGGAAAAGCTTAGAAATGTCACTCAAAATATTAAAACAAATTTCTATCATGGGAATTTCCTCCTATACCATGCTTTTAAAACAATTATCAATAGCTAATTTCTGTAGGAAAATATTTGTTAATGTTGTAAAAGGAGCTTACAAAGGTAATTTTCTCTGCAAGGTCAAATCCACTCAACAGGACATAAGCAAGCAGGATATCACCACAGTAATCCTCAAAGGCTTGTATAACTATTCAGGTCTTTTTATGAATAAGAAGCCCTTCTGTACTGCTCAATTTGTAAAAATGTTTTTCTTAAAAAGCAGTTAAATCTGAATAATATAAGTTTAATAGCTGCTTTTCTGCGTTTTTTCCCAAGCCATGAGGATGGTTAAATAATTGCACTGGTTGTTTCAGAGAGGCTCTGGAACCTCCATCTTTCCTTAGCACCTAAATCTAGTGGAGAAAATCCAAGACTTTCCCACTCCAGCTCTATAAATGGCCTTGTGATTGTTACTTGTTTAAAATCCTGCAGTCTTTCAGTTCAACCTTGTGTCCAATAATCATGAGAAGTCTCCTGCCTGTCCACACTTGTAAAATCTTGTAATCATATTTCTCACTTTTACCATCTGTTTATGGTGACACTTAGGCTGTATTACATAACTAAAGCTTAGCTGATTTAAAAGACAGTTTTGCTACAAGAGACAATTTACAAATCAACAAATAAAGTTTTTTAAAGTTTTCTTGCCTCCATCTTTGATTTGATCAATGCAAAATCAGGGAAGACATATTAAAAAGCTTTATTTTTGCCTATTCAAAGTAAAAAACCAAAACTTAAATACAGTATTTTTATTTTATAAATGAATTTTCATTGATGTGCTCCAATTTCTAGGACAGTATTTCTAGTTTTCTGTTTTGGTGGGACACTTAATATTCCCAAGTAAAAATTTTCTGAACATTCCCAGCTGCTTCACATAGCCAACCTTTTCTGAGACTCCACTGCCTTCAAATTTATTTTGTCTGTGAAATTCTAGTATTGAAGGTGCTGCATTAAAAATGCACATACTTATCTATGAAATCATCTGCGCTCTTCTTTGGCATATTATCTGCATGACGAAGAAGCCAAATAATTTCATCACGAGCAAAGGACAATGCCATAAATACAAAAAGTGCCTGAAAAACAAAAATTTTTCACGAGCTTATCAATATATACAACAGCTAAAACAGTTTTTTTCTTCCTTTTCAAGAGGAAAATAGTCTCTAAAACCCAAGAACTTAAAAACTAAGTAGTTTTTCTCACAGTGAAGTGAGGCGTTTTTTCCCCTCATAGAAAATAAATATTGGATTTACCATTGAGAAACACAGTGGTTTTTGCACAAATGCAAACCATAAAAGCTGTCATTACCTTGGGACCCAAGAGGCCTGGCTGGTCAGACAGGACAGTGGCAAGTTCTTTGAGTGCAGAACGTAAAAACTTGCGTCTCTCTCTATGCATTGAACCGCTGCATCAAAAGAACATACATCACCCACTATGCCAGACACAGAACACCTGATTTTCAAAAGCATTTAAGACCAAGAATAGGCAGATTATATTATACCAACTTCAAAAGTTCAGAATTTTGAAGAATGTGGTTCAAAACACTGGCATCCTCATCATCAATACCATATATTCTTGAGGCATCAATAAATTTAAACCCCAAGTTCTCTGCCCCCATCTGTGATGTGCATTTGACTACATTAAAACATTTCCATTTTGGCATCCTCATCCTCAATACCATATATTCTTGAAGCATCAATAAATTTAAACTCCAAGTTCTCTGCCCCCTATCTGTGATGTGCATTTGACTACATTAAAACATTTCCATTTCATCTGCTTTCACCTTTTGTAATCAGACAAAACATAACTAATGCATGAACTAAATGCTTCCATCCTGATAATTTGAAAAATAATCCAGAACTTGGGAAGTTAAATTGGTAATGATGTTAAGCAAATCCAGATTTAAAAGAACAATACTTTCACCTTTTGTAATCAGAATTAACTAAATGCTTCTGTGCTGATAATTTGTAAAATAATCCAGAACTTGGGAAGTTAAATTGGTAATGATGTTAAGCAAATCCAGATTTAAAAGAACAATCACTAAATGATTCATTTGAAAATGCATGACTAATTCTGCATTTGACAAATTCTGTTTGTACAATCTTTATAGTTTTGTTTTAAGAAAACCAATCCTAAAATCTGTCAGAAAAACCTCTGAAGACACTTACGCATGTGAAACAGCAGCTTCTTTGCACTCTCTGATGTCATTGATACGCTTGTTGTAGCTGCAAGTAAAAACCAATCAGATGGGGGATCAGAATCAGTAGCACATTTTAGAAAGAGCTGACGGGGACTTGAGAAAAGTTACAATGTTATAGCAAGCAGGATACAGCAGAAAACACACACCAGCTCCCGAGCAGAGCTAGATGCCAAAACTAGATCCCCAAACCAAAAATACTTTCTACTGAAGTGTCCTGGTGTTTGCTGCTAGAGGTCTCAACTTGGTTTCTGAGTTTTCATATAATGTACTGCAGAAACAGTGGCAGCAAGATGCAATTTTTCAACGAAACCCCACATTCGTAACACCATTTCCCTTCAGTAAATCAAGATTTGTGGGTGAGATCATTAATCTTAGAGACTTGCTATTTTAGAGAGTGATTCACCAGGCTTAAAGAACTGAGATAAAAAAAGGTGTGGTGGTTATGAAATCAGGCCCCTAAAACTCATGCATTAAAGAAACAGTCAAGATACCAAGCAAAAATGTTTGGGTACCCAAGCAGAACTTATACGAAACACAAGTAATCTGTTTGAAACAGTCCTTCAAGAAATATGGTGTTTTTAGCAGAGATTCTGAAAGGAGAAGAAAAACTTACCCTCTTATGTTTACAAACAAATCTTCTGCAGCTTTGTGAATATGGAACACTTCGTCTCGAAACAGAGCCAAGCAAGAGCTGCTTTGAAGTGCAAGTTTCCAAAGATTCAATGCTGTAGCATCACTATTGAGGATTCCGTGGCACAAAATAAATCCAACTTCAAAAGTTCACATTGATGTATGTCACAAATGAGATGCACAAAGACAGTAAGAGGACAGTGAGATGATTATGTATTTTGCCTTAAATAGTTTGTATAGACCATTAATAAACTCTTTAATAGCTAACATTTTCTAATAGATAAAAAATACCTCCCTCTCCACTTCTAATAGAAGTGTTTTTGCAATATTTGTGTGAAATTAATTACTTTATGCTGATACTACTTGACTACTTTCATCAGAATTACTGAAGCCCTCACTTCCAGTCAAAGTCTGGAACAAACTGATGACACACTCTATTCCAGCAGCACATGCTGAATTCTAGCTTCACTGCATGTTAGTACAAATGAAATTTAATCAAGCTATTAATTTAATTAATAGCTGTAATTAATACAGCTATTGTACAGTACAGAAAGTAAGTAGTCTTTTAAATGTTAACCAATTTCTTTTTTAATACAACCATGAGCTGTTTCAGAAGATTTTACTCACAAATGATCCATTTTTCCATTGCATCCAGAGATAGGTATTCACATGGCATCTGTTAAAAAAACAGTAATTTGTAGCACACTAGTTTTAAGTACTTCTTAGCAAAAAGGGACAAACAAAGCCTTAAATGCTGATCATAGAAGGCCACTGGCCACTAATAATGATTCAGTTTCAGCACTTCAGAAACTGAGGGTTAGAATATTGAGATTCCATACCCTCCAACACCTTGAACAAATTTTGACAAATATTTATTTTCAATAAACATTGTATTTAACAATATTCAAGAATTAAAACCTTTAATGGATACTAATCACAACCTGACAGCCATTAAAGCTTCCATTTTTAAAAGAAAGATAATCATTCATATCACAGCTGAGGCAGCAAGTGAAAAACATAAATGTTAAAGGAAGAACCAGTTCTGATTTCCAGTCTCCTGGCTCACAAACACCAGAGAGGGTACACAGGATTCCTCCCCTCTATGACTGCAGTAGTTGACATTGCTCCCCCTCATCTTCTGGTCAACAAATTACTGAAGCTGAAGGCATGAGTTAATGTAACAGAAACTTTACTTAATGAGAGAAAACTTTCCCTCTGTTCTAATCAGCATATTTACTTCTCTGATTAAAAATCACATATAGGTAATCCAACAGACAACTATTTTACAGCAAATCTTACTTAACTCTATCACAGAATGTAAATTAAAAGACCATACTGTGTCAGACTGTGCAGGATTAAGCATTGTGCTGGGGGCACTGATGAGGCTCAGCAGTTGTGCGTTTCTCCACTGGTCAGCTGAGAGATTCCGTCGAGGATAGACCATCTGGAGTGAAATCAGAGCATCTGAAAGGGACTACAAAGCAGGCTAATGATTAGTTTGAATGGTCAGTACTGCTTCATCAGCAGAGCTGTTTCCTCAGCATTATTACTAACAGTCATCAAAACATTTTAGTGAACTAGTTTTGAAATTAAACATAAGGTTAAATCCCATTGCACCTAGCTCATTTAACATATAAAAGACTACTCCAGCCTAGAGGAAGGATGCAAAGAAGCAACAGAGTTTGATTTCTTTTATTTTAGTCAGAGTTACAAAAATCTGAGTTCAGAATTAGAGGACATGGAAAAAAATAAGGCATAAAAGCCCTCTCACATACAACTGGAAGCTGTTAATTATTATTCAAGCATCCCAGTTGTTGTGTTACTCCCTTCCCTGCCACTTCCTTTAGTATGTCTTTCCCCATGGTAGCAAACTATAATTGTTTTTAGCAGATACTGTCTGCAGGAATATCTTTGCAGCAAATCAGGCTTATCTGGGAAAGTGTATTCTAAGTCTTTTCCCTGACTTTTGTATCTATACTGGTGCTTGAATGAATCCTCAGGGAGCCAGATCTGAGCAGTGTGAGAGCAGAGGAGGTCACACAGGCAAAAAACCCAAAGTCATCTGCAGAAGCTGATATAAAGGACTAAACAGCTGCCTGTTTGCTGCAAAGCAGTGGGATTACAGAATGACAATCTCAGTGTGCAGTTCACGAGAGTGCAACCCAAGAATGTTTCTGAAAAGATCCCTGACCCCAATTTATCCTTCTAGCACAGAACAAGCACAAGAGCAAAAATCAAACTGAAAGGCATCTTTCCACATGTGTCAATGGAAAGGACTGATCCATTTAAATACAAGAGCATAAACAAAGATAATACTGAGAAGTAAAGCATCTTTGCTAAAATGTGCACCAGAAAGCAAATGATGTCATTTACAAGTAATCCTAAGTGAGTTTTAACAAGACAGAAATTGTGGAAAGTATAACACCAATAAGATTACATGCAAGTTAGAAGTACTGGAAACTATTTCACTTCAGAGTACTTAAAGTAGCTGGAAAGCTCTGAACTTCTAGCAACAATACTGAGAAGTTTAAGGAAATTAAGAAAAATCTAGAAAAGCAACTAGAGAAGGAAAACACAACCAGTACCTAAACTTCAAAACAGGTAAAGAAAAACCCAAACCTTAAAAACTTTAGGTAATAACTTAGAATTTAACTTAAGGTACTCCCAAACATTCCAAAGCAAGTTGTAATTGTTAGGCAACTAATTTGCAAGCACCTAGAAAGTAATGTCTTTATAATAGTTGGTCAGTCCTGATCAGAGAAATCTAGCTTCCTTTGACAGAACAGCAAATCTAGTGCTAGGGGAAGTGACAAAACAGGATATACTTGGACTTTGGCAAGGCTTCTGTAACTTGTCCAAGATATTCTTACATGAAATACAGCCTAGATAAAACATCATGGAACTGCAACACAGTTCTGTAAGAACAGAAACTTAGAAACATCTGTACAGAAAGGACTAAAGGAATTGAGCTCCTGCAACACAGCGAAGGCAACTCAGCAGAGTGTCAGCTTTTGAGTACAGGAGCTACTGTTAAAGAGGCAGTGGTGATCTGCAGGATTCCCAGTTTAAGGACAATACAAAGCAAAGCACCTCAGATTTCAAACTTGAAAATCAAATTCATCTAGGACAGCAATCCAGCAAAACAACCAACTTTACAGAAACACTGTGAATCTCTTTAATTTCAAACTATAAGCCTACACAAAACACAGAAGTAGCTATTTTCAGATGACCCACAACTGATTATTTATTAATTTCTAATCCTTAGTGAATAGAATGGCACCTTACTGATGGGTCTTATCTTTCCTGTATTTCTGCAGGTTGAGCTTTTTAATAGAATATCAATCCCCAGGCCTAGACAGTCAAATGTCATGTAAAATTTATACCAAATGGCCTTTGACAAAACAAACCCTTGCACATTTACTTTTTATCTATGTTTCTCCCAATTAAGCGTACTGCGTGCCTGTGAAAAGTAGTTACATACTTTACTGTGAGGTACAAATTCCTCCATCATTTTCTTTAAAGGATTTTCATAATCCACAATCATCTGGCCAAGGCGTGGATATTCTCTGTCACTGAAAGCAACAACAAACAATTCACTAAGGTGTAGCTGTTCCTATCATTAACATCATACAAGTCTTTTATACCATGCATTTTTTACCTTGCTCCATGTGTCATTTCATGGGCATAGTTATACAGTCCAATGATAGCCTTCCTTTCTTCAATTCGGGACAGCAGTATCATCAGAGTTGTGTAGGTTATAATCAAATCTAGGTAGTTCTTTGTTAAATCAAAGTTTACAGTCTAGAAATGAAAACCAGTAAATTACCATTTAAAAACTTTTAGAAACAAGCATAAAACATTTTTCCTTACATTTCCACCAACTTTCAGCATTGTTAAATACAATGGGCTGTCATTTGAACAAAGTTCTTGTTCTGATTATGACTCTGTATAACCTTAATTTACTCATTCAGATTCCCAGAACTGTTTGCACTTATGAAAGCAAAGCATCCAAATAAATCCTTCCAGGCTCATGTGCCACAGATTAGAAAGGAAAACTTTTCTTGTTTACTAAGCAGTCAGCAGTGCCATGCCTATGAAGTGTATGTTAATAAGATCCCAATGTAAAGGGCTAGCACATATCCCACTGGCCTTGTAACATCATTCCACAGAACACACACCTGCTCTTTTCTCACATTATGAAACTAAGTTGGCCAAATTTAAAATAATGACAAAAACTAATAAGGTGACATTAAGAACACTAAGAAAGTTGAAACCAACAGAAATAGGTGTTGGAGGCTTTATTTTATGGTTTTGGAGGCTTTTTTTCTGTTTGGTGGTGGGTTTTGTTTTGGTTTTTTTGTTGGGTTTTGCTGATTTTTTTGGGGAGAGCTGGTGGTTTTAAATATAAGACTTTTAGATGCTTTTGTAGTTGCTTTAGTTCACCCCTAAAGTGACCTCCTCACATAGCTTAGGCGGACACCAGTAACAGACTTGTCTTGTGAGTCTCACAAGGCATAACCATACAGATGACTAGGAATTAACTTGCAGATGCAATAAATCAAAAATTACTGAAAAATGTTTATGTTTGGCAACAATAGTGTTACTACTGTCCACCAGAAGCCTACTAAGAAAGGTCTGTCTCTCTATTATAAAAGTTAGAAATGTGAACCCTATGTTGTTTTTATTTCTGTTGCATTTATAACTGGAGATGTGATGTTTCTTGGACTAGCAAAAGCAAGTTCTTCTCCCCACAGGACTCTGAATAGAAACATTTTTGAAAATTTAAACCTAGAAACTTACAATATCAAAGAAGACTTGGCAAACATCAATAGTGTTTAGCAGCTCACAGACATGGTCCTTGAAAAACAAAGGAATAACTTTAGTTTAAAAAGATATAATTAAATCACATTACTACAATTAGTAATGGAGCTTCATTTTTTTTCATTTGAAGAACAGAGCTCCAAGTTCAGCTATTTCATTATAAAGTGTTATTTAATGTAAAAACTACAGAAACCTAACGTGACAGAACAACTTACACATTGGTAATGCCTTACCTTAAATTCCATAACATCAACGAACGTGAAGTAGTATAATGCCAGGTTCTTCAAAATCTCTGATTTTTCTTTCTGGAGCTGAGCAAGCTGTTGCTAAAAGAGAAAGATAAACATGCACACTGTTCTTAGAAGCTCTTGAGAAGACTGCTGCAAAGTAATACCTGTGAAGCGCAGAGAAGCCACCAGGCTATGCAAAGAAGCTGTAACATGGTTTTCTAACACTGAGGTTCTGTGTGTGTCAAATACACAGTTCTCAGCACTGATCATTTTAACAGCTGCCCACTACATTTTGAAGACAAAAGTTACATTAGTACACATTAGTACCAGAGTCATATTGTTTAGCTCAGCTAGAGATGAAAATGGTAGTCAGGAGAAGTGTTATGTTATCACATATGTATAATTTGCAAAAGCAGACCAGTACATGAGCACAAATCAGTATGCCAAAACCAAAATAATTATGTTACTTGAGGTGGAAGAAAATAAGGTGGCAGGTTACAAACTTTACTACAGAAAAACATTATGCTTTTAAATTCTGAACTTACCAAAAAGAATATCCAGGCAAAGCCACGTTAAGCATGCAAAATAAAATGTAGATACAAACATAAAATACAGTAACGGTTCTTTGACCAGTTCCATATAAACACAATAATACATTCAAACAAAAGCAACAAAATAAAGAAACATAAAAGAAGCAAAACACTAGCATTAGACACTTGTGGATAAAATGGAAGAGGCAAACATGAATACAAAGGTAAAATAATTCACATGGATTTATTTTTATATATATTTTAAACAGACAATTAATACTATTTATTTTTAAAGATTTTCTGAAGGAATAAGATTGATCACTTAGACAACTGAAAACACAAAAAAGCAGCTGTTAGTGAACAGCCATTCTGTTTATGTATGACAGTCTCACAGCACTGCAAGTATCCAAAGATTTAACTGGCAATATCCAGCTACAAATTACATCTCCTTCCTGATAGAGGAATTGAAATGAGTTAAAGTAGTCACAATAGGAAAAAGTGCCCTCCAAAAATCTGCAAGATTTTAAATTAAAGATGATCAAGTTAAATAACATATTTTTCTCAACAAGAGCAATCAATTATAAGACAGATTAAAAAATTGCTTCAAATCAATTAGTTTGTTTTCATAAGAGGTTAGAACTGAGTATGCTTCTTCAGCTCACTCTTTTTTATAAAGCTGTGCTCTGTATTCTCTGTTTTATGTAAAGCAACAAAATTCCTCTGAATTCATAAAACAAATTGCCTGGATCACAACTAGGTGTCATATGTAAAATAAGTTTTGCTTCTCTCCTCTAAATTTTTAGAGGTGATGATGTTTTAGAAGTCTTGAGCCATAACACTTTCATTATTGCCAAGACAGGAATAGACAGTTAAGAGCATATCAGAATGGCTACATTATAAAATACTCCTGCCTACTCTTAAACCATGGCAAAGAATTGGACTTTGAATGCCTGCCTATATATTATTTAAGTCTCTTCCACACAGGCATGAGCTGAAGCTTAATTGAAGAGGTGCAAGTACATTGTGTTTATTTTGTAACTTGTCCTGATAAATCTCATGCACCGGGAAAAAGGTTATTCCCATTTAATCTGCTGCCATACAAAAACCTGTTTTCAAAGCCCAAAACTTGTATTTTGATCCTCAGCATGAGGATTAAAGCTATACTTTTTCCAGCATACAGCTTTAACTTCAACTTCCTTGAGCTCGGAAAATGAAGCATGCAGCATCATCACACAGACTCCAGAGCTCCAGGATGTCTGTGCAGCTCCAGCACACCTTCAGACCAGCTCCTGCCCACACTTGGAGCCACTCCAGAGGAAAATCTGCTTTCTACTTTCAGGACTGCTCCATCAGTCAACAGTTCTTACACAATGAAAGCTCAATTAAGATGCATGGTTTTAATTTTGCACCCTGGCCTTAGCACTTCAAGCATTTCTTGCCAGTTTGTAGAAGACCAAGCAGAAATAGAGGGTTTTTCTCTGTATAGCCAATACAAGGGTGACCCAGATGAATCTGAAAAGTCCTTTCAAGAATTTGCAGGAAGATATGACAGGGTATGATCCACAAGTAAGATTATTTCTAGTGCAAAGAAAAAACAAAACCAGAACTCACTACCACGGCACACCCCCTTAACAACATTTTTTCCACTGCAATCCTAAATCATAGTAAGCAAGGTGCAATGCTAAAGGAGACTCTCAAGATTACAGGTTGCTGTAACTACACCTATTTTTGGTATAACAGCAACTGAATGGGCATTCCTGCAGGACATTCCATTTCAAGCTGTAATACATGAAATGGGGAGATACGGCAAAAAGGGAGATGGTGCTGGGAACTATAATCACAAAAGAATTAATAAATTTTCAGAAATTCTGCGAAGCTGTACAGATTGTAAGGAGTTATTTGCCACACTCAGCTAAGGATTATGGAATCACTGCTGTGCATTCTTATCTTGTTACCCATGTTCACAGAAATATTTACACGTAAGTGATGCTAAAACTTTCCTAGAGAGTTGAGATGATCGTTCTTTGAATGCTGAGTGACAAAGGGGTCAGTAAACTCTTATTTTAAATAGTAGTGCCAAAATAAAACAATATATAAACCATTATATCAGTACAGGGCAAATAGCCCAATTTATAGAGCTCAGTCTGATCAGTGATGTTTAGAAGAACAGCTTACAAGCATGCAGTGTCTTGGATGTTTATTTGCTTTTTTGTCATTCAAGAATGTGGGTGTAACTCTTTGCACAACCACAGCATTAAAACTTTCCATTACTAATTCTCTAACATCTGTTTATAAGTTGCTGGTGCTACATTGATTTGCTTTTTTCCTTAGCCTGCAATTCATTATTGAAAGTTTCCAATAATCAACAAAAGTAGGTATATCCTGAAATAGAATATACTGAAGAAATAACTCTTTAAACATCAAAAGATTATTTTAACTATAGCTGACTATGCCTTGTAGACTGGTTAGCTGTAAGTGGTTTACTTATTCTTAGTGAATTTCAAGTACAAATTATACCAACAATATTTTTGTTGAATGAGGTGAATTAGATTCAAGACCTATGAAAACCTGTAGAAATTTCAGCATAATATAGCAAGATCAAAAAATTGACTCTCAAATAATTAATCTGTGATGATTTATTTTGTCTGTTAACAAAATACCACCTCCCTGATCATGTTTGAATATTATTTATAAATAAGAAACAGTGAAGCCAGCACTTTGTGAATATAACACCTACAGGTGATCTTGAACTTGTGCCTTTCCTTCTTTATAGTAAAGTACATTAAGAGAAGAAAAAAACTGGAAAAATGCAAGACAGCCTCACTTAAAGCTTATACGAATGGCTCAGACAAGGGAGAAATGATGCAACCCTGGCATACTAATCATGTGAATAAACACCAATTTAATACAATGGCTCACGAAAAATATGAGACAACTAGAAGTGGTTGTTCAGAGAGTCTTATGTGTGTAAAAACAAATGGCACACCTAGTCCTGCAATTTTTTATCAAGTTTATTTGACTGGTAGCAGCAGCATGTGAATACATGTCTTATTTCATGATCTGGAAATAGAGAGTATGAAGGCGAATTTTCTGCTTCTTGTATCAGTGTGATATTTTTCCTGCAAGTCTGATCATTAAACACTTGTATTTTTTTTCTACAATACAACACCACAGATATTACCATGTCCTCACCAAAAATCCCATCAACTCAATCTTACCAGCTGGAATGAATATAAGCCTCAAAAAGCAGTATTATAAATTCTGACTGTTACATTTCCAGAGAGAGAGATAAATCATCACTGTCAGTATTCTTACTGTCATTTGTTATACTCACTATGCTTGTCACCTATAGGGTTTTAGATGAACATTTGAAAAACTCAAATAATTTGAACAAAGTTCTGTGTCTGCAAAATCCATAGCAGAACAGCAGGGAAAGATAGAAACATCTAATAAAAGGAAAAAAAAAGTTTTAAATTCTGTAGATTAACTCTGCAATGATGGATGTGTCCTTGGTTTTCTTATTTCCAATTAAAAGCAGTTTCTGAACTACTGTGCTGCATATAAAAAGATAAAATACAATATTTAACATGTTTACTAACTAATGTGTGTCTACCTACAAATCCATTTTAGTCTGTTTTTGAGTTTCTAGCACTGAGTTAACTGTTTTGAAAAGGAAAGAGCCACCTGTGATGCTCCATAACTGTTAGTATTCCCAGGGAATTAATAAGGGCAGACAACAGGAGCAGGGAGGTTTCTCTTTAAAAACTGATCTACCTCTCAGCTGTAAGAAAATTTCCCCATTTTCGCACCTTCATCTATAATTTTTGCAATAGTTTTGCAATTCATACGATTTTTTGAATGCCATCTCAGTGGGATATTTTTTGTTTGTTTTCTTGGTTTGTAAGGGCCAAGTTCTTAAACTGTCAATCATTAAAGCAAAGAGTTTTATGGATGAAGGAGAGGGTAAAGTGTTACACACATTCACTCCTCTGCAGGTATTGCAGACTATGAAGCAACGAGCAAGCAAAGTGATTTACCTTGGAAGTGACTTGTATGGATTTACATGACTTACAGCAGGGTTCTACAGTGACTTATTACAAATAATGATAAAAAATACACTTTTTGGATGCTATTCTGTCTCTAATTCTGGCCCAGCCAAAGGTCAAACCAAGAAAATAAACTTTGCAGCTGACAACAGTTACTACTTCGAAAAAATATGTTACATTATGAGAATTCTGTTTGGTGAAACATTTTGAAGAGATTTCAGGATTTCACATGACCTCTTAGAATTGCTATGAAAAAAATGCTCATTCACAAATGACTGTTAGACTGAAAAACTTTATATACTATATTCTGTTATATAGGATACTTCATTTTAAGTCAGTCTTACACCTGTAACAACTGAAGACATCAGACACACTGCTGCATACAAAACCAGCACAATAAGTATGGCAGCATCAAAACTACCTGGCTGAACAATTCCATTTTTGAATGACTTTTTAGTAAAATATGTAGATAAAACTTTATTACTTGTAGATGTTTTGCATTTTCTTGTGAAATAAACTATCATTAACATATTCTATTCTCAAGCATAAAACATCTTAACTGTTCATAGAAAGCTGAACAGATAATAACTGCTCATCATCTGACTTCACTAATGCAGGGGAAACATCCATAACCTAAACTGCTGCCTCAGTGACCTCTGGAAAATTTATTTCTTTACCACTATCAGCTCCCTGAGCAAGAACAGAGGTGAAAAACCAGCTGTGCATGGCACCCCTTACCTGGAAAAGGTTTTAATCTTTATAGAAAAGGCCACTTAATTTTTATGGTGGAATTTGGGGAGTTGGGGTTTTTTTGCTTAAGCAAGCTGGAAGTTATCTGGAAAGTAAAGTCTTCCATGCAAGAGATCAAACACTCCAGAAAGGTGGAGAAAAATATTACCATTTCCTGAATATGGGGATAATTGAAGTTAGACTTAAGAAAACAGCTGTGATTAGCTTTAATGACCATATAATTTCCTCAAAAATAAATGACTAGTGAAAAGGGATTACCAATACATGAGGCAGCAGAGCTGAGACTTCAAAGTCACTTTTCTAGAGATAACAGTTTCTAAATTATCTTCACTAGTGCTATGAAAATTACAGCACTAAATGCTTCATTAGAAACAAGCAAACAAATAACATTTTCCTTGGTGACCTGTAGCACTTGCAGGGTCGAAAGAAAATTCCAAAGTCACTTTTCCAGAGATAACAGTTTCTAAATTAATCTTCACCAGTGCTATGAAAATTACAGCACTAAATGCTTCATTAGAAACAAGCAAACAAATAACATTTTCCTTGATGACCTGTAGCACTTGCAGGGTCGAAAGAAAAAACTTTGAAAATCAGGTTATTATTTGTATTAAGTGTTCTGAAAAAGACTAATTACTGGAAGCACTTATCACAAACGAAAAATCAAGACTGGTTGTGAAGTGTGAGTTTTAGTTTTTTTAATAGGAGAAGGCATTTAATAAAAGCATGCATTAATGACTTCTAATAAGCTTTAGCCAAGGAGGTGCAGACACTCTGTGCCCACACCACCTCTCCCACATCCATCTAATTTGCTATGTAACCAGCTTGTTGTGAAGTGAAACTGTGAAAGACACAGGAGGCAAACCAAACACACACTGGGATCTAAAAGGGAAAAGTCAAAAATTCAAAAAAATAGAGTGAACTAATTCAAAACTATAGATCCTAACACAGGTAGACTGGAAATGCTCACACTGTTTGTCCTCTGCTCCCAAGTGATCTTATTTCCAGTCCCCACAGACACAATACAGCAGAAAATTAGTCAATACAAAACACAAATGGAATTGATATGGACACTGAGAACATACCTACTGGATGATGAAGACTAGCTTTACCTGGAAAACAGATCTTTCCCTCACTAACCATACACTTAGAAACTTCAAAATGATGCTTCATTGCTTCATGGGTCTGCTTTGTGCTAAGCAATGACTGAAAATCAGTTTTTTCCAAGAGAGATGTAAAAATGTAGGTTTTTCTACAAGGAAATTGCTGAGAAACAAACCAAGATATGTTCAGGAGAGAAGACAGATATTCTCACTACTTGTTGTATGTGATGTTTGGGAAAGCAGAAGGGGGGCTACAACTTCATCACACAAATACATGGAGCTTTACCTACACAGGCAGCAGATTTATCAAATCCTACTCACAAACTAAAAAAAATTTCTGTCCTTCTCTCTGCATCTCCTGTTCCCCATTGTGAAGTATTTTATTCTGGTTTTAAAAGGCATTAAGTATTAGCACTGACTGAGAACAGAGTAACTTTTAGGTCCTACAACATTTTTTTTTGAGTTCACTGTGACAAGAACCTCACATGTATCCCCTTATAAGAAGATGAAGTCTAAAGAGCCATCAGAAAAATCAGGCTGCTTCTGCATCCCTTACTTTGGAACTTCCTTTCTGAAGTTAGGCCAGGAAATTCAGTAACAATAAATGCTACTGAGTCAATACAAGCACAATCAGATCACTCACCTGACCAAGAACAATGGTGCTAAAAAGTTTTTGGAAGCCATCTGCAGCTTAGAAGGCTTTTTCAAAACAAAGCTTTAGTCAATTAAAAATAATTATAAAGAGTAAAGCTCCCCCAAACACAGAAGAAACTTGCCTTTCAAACAGGACTCTATCTATCTTATTTGTTTCTCACTTTCTGAATCCTTCAAATTTTTGTTTATATTATATTTTTGCTTATTCCTTCCTTTGTAGGTTATTTCATACAGTGTGCAGCAATACCACCCTGGTGGCCTATTTCATTAACAGTTTCAAGAGCCATGTCTTCAAACTGCTCAATTTCAAGACTGTGATTCACAATGGTTATTGGAAAAGAAAGTGCAGGTGTAAGACATGACAGGGCCTGCCCTTGAACAATGGGGGAGTTATGAACTGATAAGGTGCAGAGGTATCTATAATTAATCCTTTGGAAGATGAACTACTCCATTTAGTTTTCCAGCCTGATCAGCAAGGATTCATCAGCCACTTCTCTGTTTGAACAGTCCAAACTTTCAGTACAATACAGAAAACCAGTAACTGTCAGACATTGCTCTGATGACTCAGCACCTCAAACACTGAAGGAGGAACAAACCAGGAACTCGGTTTTCCATGGATAAAGATGTAAAAGATACCAGGAACAAATCTAACAGAATTACTTGTTTCAACAGAATGAAAATTCATGCTGTTCAAGATCATCTGATTACATCAAACACTGCTCATACTCTTCAATCAAATAAAACACTGTAGATGACAATACCTGAGAAAAAAAACATCTAAAATGGGTTAAAAAAAATCAAAAAAGCTGGCACTACCTATTCTCTAAAACTGAATGCAAGCTTGTTCAGCACCATCACCTACTGACATGCTGAAAGCACAGGTACACAGTGCTAGGCAGGGGCAACTGCTGCACTCAAACATACAAAACCCAAAACCCCTCTCTGAAAGGGTGTCCTGGAATTTTCACTGCAAGGAACAAACACAACTTATGATTTCTTAGCTATTTCTACTGCAGAAAGCCTTTGTGATATTTCTTTAACCAAAGTGTCTCTGTTCCAATTAGCTTCTTGCCCTTTTAAATCTCTGATCACCCTTATTTTTTTTGGGAGTTACAACACTCTATGGGAAACATCTGCAAAAATTAAAGTGAAATGCCATCAGCTCTGACTGCAGGACAGACACCCCAGCTGCCTATTGCTAGAGCTCAAAATGCTGCTTTAAAGAGTGCTCATCCATAAGGAGAGTAGGCTTTTGTCAGCTCTGTTTAATAAACACAGGCCTGGCTGGCTCATAGTAAATAAACACACAGCAATGACAAAACATTGTGAGTGTGTCCTATTTTAGAAACTGGGATTGTCAAAACATAGCAAGTTTTCTTTGATCTCTTTCCATAAACTTCACAGCAACAAATCCTTAAATATCTATCATTAGGTAAGCTCCAAATTCATAATCAACAGCTGGAAGACATTTAAAGCACACATGCAGCTGCATTAAGTAAATTCTTTGTACATTATCTTTTAATAGTTGATCTGCCACCCAAGCTTAGAGAATACAGAAGCATTTACCAAACATGGTTTATCAGATTTACTGTTTTTACATTAATTTGATAAAGAATTTCTATATTTGTTACTAACACTCAAATTCAATACAGAGATGAGCAATATTAAATAGTGCAAAGCATGTACAAGTTTTAAAGTGAAAAAGCACATTGCAGGGAAAAAAAGGCATATTAATGAAATTGTTTCCTCTATAAGGTAAAATTTTCTTCTGGTGTCTTTGGTTTTTTTCTCCATTGGTATTATGGCAGACATTACATACAAACTTGAGATGGCAATGTAAAAGAAACTAATTCTTCTCATTGCTATCACCCCTATCATTCTGCAGAAACCTGAATGCTTAAAGCAAGCCTAAACCTCCCAAACACACAGGCAGGCACTTGCATGCAGGGAACATGCAAACCCAACACCTACCTCCACTTTCCACCTTGGGAAAGAAATGTAAGCAGGTAAAACAAACAACTTAAGGGCCCCTGTCTTTCAAATTAAAACAGGGAAACAAGTGTACATCACCTGCCAAAATGCCTGCCTCTAGCCTAACAATTACCAAAAAAAGGCTTCAAAGTCAAGTTCAGCAATACTGA
This sequence comes from Passer montanus, assembly GCF_014805655.1. Taxonomy (NCBI): domain Eukaryota; kingdom Metazoa; phylum Chordata; class Aves; order Passeriformes; family Passeridae; genus Passer; species Passer montanus. Next base: position 2,983,383 of record NW_024371704.1, read on the forward strand.
GCCACTCAAAGGTAAAACCTAATTTACTTCTGCAAATGAACTCACTATATGAGGAGGAAACAATTTTATTTCCATAATTTTGTACTTCACAATGTTTCTCCTTATGTACTAAAGCATTCTTTACTCCCACAGGGACTGACTCCATAGGCAAGGGTACCAGTAAACACAAACACTTCTTCCCACTTTGCAGACAGGTGTTTTTTACTGATCTGCTGGTTAGGACACATCACAAATAAAGTTATGCAACTTTCATCTTCTGCAATCCGTCTAATCACCAGGACTTTCTCCTGTTAAAGTAAGGCATTATTTTTCCAAGGATTTCTTCCCACTGACAATTCTTTGAAATGGCATAGAAGAGAGCAGGCAAAAAGAAAACCAGAAAGAGTCCTATCCTAACAAAAGCCATCCAGAATTACAGTAAAATATTCTCTCCTTAAAGATGATAGTTCCTTCTCAAGTATCCTGCCAGACATTTGAATCAACAACTATATTCCAACTGCAACTGTCAGCATCAGATGCTTTATAGGAAAATGTAAACCTCTCAGATTGTGCTGAAAGGGTTGTGAGAAAAATAATTATACAGCCATTTGATTACTTACGTTGTTGTTGCGTGTTTCTACTGCTGGAAACTTCCTGACTATGAATTTGACAGCAGATTCCAGGTTTTTGTCAATAAGATAGGATGGTTTGGCTTTGGGGTCACCACATGCCTATAAAAAATACAATACAAAATGAAGTAGAAACACAATCATCCATATAAAGCTAAGTGAAAGTTGCAAATCTGAAGACAAACTAGAAAGATTCCTCTTTTCGTTTGTTTGCTTTTAGTGAGCAGGTGATAAAATGAAAGGCAAAGTGCAGGGACTGTCACAGCTGAAATATGCAATGGGAAACAGTACAGAGATGCTCTTCTACTGAAAAAGATGCATGGAAGTATCAAAGCAGTTAGTGCAGAACAGCAGTGAGGGAAAAAACTCAGTCCTAAAAGAAGGAGAAAAAAAAATGTTTCCTTTTAATGCTATTCCTGGTTTGAGGTAGTATTGTATTCATCTGGAGTTAACAAACTGTTAGAGAACTCGATCATGTCATCATCTGTGGAGGACAGTGCTGGGCACATTAAATGATTAAACTATCCTTTGTGAAACAAAACTAAACACCCCACCACCAATCTGCATTTAATTTTTTTCCACTTGTAAATGTAAGACATTTCCATCCCACAATCAAACCACCAATATTTGCCTAACACAGTCTACTTCCTTAAACTGAACTTTTACTCGTGTTCTTTATTCCGACAGCAGCATAGGCTGAGCTTTAAAAGCAGCAATCTAAAAGTTTCACTAAATTTTGATGCCAAGTCCCAGCTAAGTGTTAGGTCTCTTAAATGACTTACGTAGAAGATCAGCACAGCTTCTCTGGACAGACACCTGAGGAAGCACCTACTGTTGCCAGCTCCAGTGCATGCTGCCAGACACTGCTCTGCTACTCTGACTAGAGAGCCATGCCACACCACTTCATTCGGAGTAACACACTAAAAGCAGCGTTACTTACATGACAAAATATGCGCTCAAACTGTACTTCTCTCAAATATTCATTTAGTTTCATTTTCCTCAGAGGGGTTTGCAAAGGAGTTTCACGTCTCATGCAAAACTAAATTACATGCTAGGCGTTTCTACACAACAGAGTGAACTCAAATGACAACTCATTTAAAAACTTTTCCACATTGATTTCTATGACCGAGTTGTGGACTGTAGAGACAGAAGTCATGGAGTATGAGACCGATTCTGAAAGCGGGCAAGCGGGCAAAGGGAAGGTGAAAAGCTTTGCAAACCTTCCAAACTTGTCCTTGCTGGGAAAGCAGTGTAATAAAAAGAGAGAAAAATTACATATAAACAAATTACTCTTAAATTCTAAAGTATTACATTTATGTGAACTAATACACTATTACCTACATCCAAGAGAACATTACAACCATCTGTTACTCTAGTCAGCACACTTTCTACTGGAAGTTGATTATTCTAATACTCACAAACAACTTTACACTTACTTATTAGAATTTTACTATTGTGCAAAGCACTGTGAATATACTGAGACATGTAACTACTAATAGCACTTCCAAACTAAGTTCAGGTGGAGAGGGAAAAAAGTAAACACACATCACATGCAACTACAGGGGAAAAAAGGAGAGAAACTCAGTGAAGTTTTACATACCTGAAAAAGAAACGGTAGCCAAGAAAAAAAAACAAACAAAAGAGTCATTATTGAAAGTTTCTAAAACACCTACCAGCAGTACATGACCATCATGATGTACACTCATGTACTATTCTGACATCAAAACACTCATATTTACTAAATTTCCCACAAAGGTACTAAACTTTATTACAGCATCATATCTATAATATAAGAGGAATTTATAATGAAAATAAATTCAGCAACATCCATGGTACGTTAGATATTAAATTGTTGCTTCAATCTCCTTAGAGCAGCAAACCACACATGTGAAAAAAGAGCTATTCTGTACACACCTTAAAGTCTATGCAATTCAAAAGTACAAACTATACTGTAAATAGGCATTAAATATTCAACATAGAGCTTCAAATTTATGAAGTTTTAATTAACTCCGTGTCATGGGTGTCAGAACCTTTGTCAAATTATTTCAATTTGTTGTTCTTGCCACAACACATGTAACTTTCTCTACTAGGAGGATTACTAAGTAAACAAGTTAACTGACACATATTCATCCCCTGTGTACTGTTACTGCCCTGGTAAATTCCACCATGGTTGCTGTTATACAGGAGACAACAAATCTGCCACTGCTGACTTCATAAATTTTTCAGTCTGAATTGAAACACTCCTTTCACACACACTCCTTATTTTTGCTAGAAACAGATGTTTTCCTTCCTATAAAAGGTCTTTCCATCTTCAAAACATTTACTAAAACTTATGTTCTACCCCAGTCCTTACACTCACACTCAGAAGGAAACAGAGATCTGAAAACATCAACATGCACATCCTCCCGTGGCTTCAGGAACTCAGTCCCCAGAGAAGACAAGTGTTCTCCCCAGCCTAAGCAGCAATCCTCTCAATATATGGGAATATGCTCCTTCTCTGCTTCTCCCCATCATTTGCTAGCTGACATCACACTTGAAGCAACTCTAACTCCTCCTACTAGTGAACTACACTAGACTGATCAATAAATAAGAAAATTCCTGCCAGATGTTAGAAGCATCCCTCACACACACAATTCCAGCTTCTAGGAAGCTGTACCAGCCTACCCAGGCTGAACTGAAAGAGAACAATAGATGTCACCAATAGATGTCACTGAACGAGTGGGTAAATGCTTTTTCCTTCACTCTCCCATGTTGCACAGCAGCTCAACTCCTTTCTAAGAACTGGTATTAACAGATCTAAGAAGCAGCTGTTGTTGCATCAATAGTTTTTATCCATACAGTTACCTGCATTCAGCATCACAGGTAAAACAGTCCCATAAGTTAAACCTCTCCCAAAATGGTGAAGAGACTTCAAACTCCTCATAGTTTACTCTATAAAGCATAAAAGAATTAATATGCAAACTCCAATCCTAGTTTGTTAACTTTTGCACAAGCATGAAAGTGTGGTAAGACAAACAGATTTTTGCTCTAAAAAGAACAAAGGCATTGAGGGCAACAGCCTTAGAGTGTAGATAAGGAATGCAGTTTTTTTCTCTTATCAGTTGAATTAATCAATACAAAATCTTTTGTGAGTACTTTAATGGGTAAGAACATTGTGGTAGAACATACAAAGGCCATTTGCCCATATTCAGCTCTCCAGTATTCACACAGAATTCCGAGCACCAGCCAAAACCAGTAGCCCTTTCTCAGCCTCAGATAGCACTTTTTTCCCCCCATGTGGGTTGCAATAACCATTCCTCAATTCATTTCTTATTAGGAAAAACCCCACAACCCAGAATTATTACAATTTTGAGCATTTAAAAGACATTCACCAATTAAAAATGTTCTTACTAGCACAGCATTCACAGAATACAGTTTTGAAGTTATGAGATTCCAGCTGCTTAAGCCCCAAAATATTATACTTAAAGAATCTCCCAGCAGTCAACTCTAAATTCTTTTGTATATTACTGAACAGCTGATAAGCAGCTATGCTGAAAAAGATCATGCAAAGTTATGGTTAGAAACTAATCTACATAATTCTTAAAAAAATAATGGATTCAGATGCTGGATTTCTTCAAGTTATACAGCATTTCTTTCCACAGATCTTTAGAATGGTACCCTGCTATGATAAGCTCTCAACTAAGTAAAGTCATTCTGTGCAACTACCAACAAGAACAATATGATTTCTGCAGTTAAGTTCACTATTCACAATAGTGATTTGCTATCAAGCTTCAGAGAGTCAGACTACCTGCACTATTTGCACATGTTTAGGCCATATGTTTTGAATTAAAGCAGCATTTTCCTACCTACCCTACTGAGGTAAATAATTATATTATTATTACAGAAAATTCAGATTCTCTTCCTCACTTGATGCTGTTAGGTTCTTCTATACTAACTTCACTTTGAAAATTAAGAATACTACACAGATCTATACTTTCTATGTTGTGCTCATTCAGAAGCAGCCAACAAGAAAACAGTCAACTACAAAAATCTGCTTAAGGCCTACATTTAACATAAGTGGCCTCTAAACAGGAAAACAAAATCCAGTTCAACTGCCTTTGGCCCAGAATAAAGCAAGACTAATATACAGCAAAGAGACCTTTTGCCTCAATACTGTTACAGCTCTCACTGCAAAAATCTAAGTTTAACATTTTACTTCCTACTTGAGGGCAGAGGATGTTGAAGGAGAAGAAAAAACATCAATCAACAAAATTACTATACAAAATTACATGCAGCTGAAGTGGCATGAAAAAAAGGAAGTTTATGCTCAGGTACAATCACTGTCAGCATTCAGTGCCTCAAACTTGCATTTAAAACCCCTGAACTTCACTCATGCCCACATCAACCTGTTATGTGCCCTTGAATAAGAGCACTGGGAAGTATCACCTGAACTACATGGCTTAGGATGGTAAAAAAATAAAGCCTAAATATCTACTGTATTATGGAAAAACCTATTATTTATTTTCTTTTGTTGTTGCTAAACCAAGCTATTCTAAATTAGCAGCAGGGCTGTCTCCCAATAAGAGAGAAACAAGGCCATTTGAATTAAAAAATTTGTATTTTTATCCTCCAAACCACCTACACCAGGAGATTATTATAAACCATACTTTGCAGCAATTTAATGTATTTATTACTTCAAGAGATTTGCTGTTACTGCAGAGTTGAGATAAAACACTGCTAAGCACAGTTCCACTTGACTGTGACAAGATACACCAAAATAATCTCAGTCAACAAATCACTTCACCTTTCAATTTCATTTACAAATGAATCTGCACTACAAAACTGTGAATTTAACAAGGAAATTGATGGTATTTCAAAGACAGTAAAAACTATGCCATTCCCCAAGTTAGTAACTTGGATTAGTAAATGGAAATTCAGGATGCCTCAGACCCCAAACCAGGAAAAGCTCCTGTATGTTCCATTTACAGTTTATTACAGCACTTTCTTTTGAAAGGCCAGAAAGGCAGCACAGTAAAACTGTTCTTCCCTTGGCAGAGCTGCTGGCATTAAAGACTTCATGCTAAGAAATATCTCTAAGTTTGCATGCTGTGCAGCCTGTAAATTATACTAAATATAACAGTCAAAGAAACATTCAGAGACATTTCCACCGTTAATTATATTTTTGTAGGATAAAACCTATTATATACTCCTTGTTTCTGCCATGCATTTAAAACAATTAATATTATGAACTCACAATCTCTAATTCTGAAAAAGCAAAACTACTGAGAAGGAAAGAGAGGGGAATAAACAATAAAGAGCTGCTTTGAATAGTGGTCCACACTACATTTGTTTTAATATTTCTGATTAAGCCCACCACAACAACTTGACTGTATTTTAGGTTGTGGAAGCCTAAGTTCTTTATTAAACAGGCTGGTCCCAGATGAGTTTTGTGAATAAAGCTTTGTCCCTTTTAAAGTCTATTCAAGAAGTAGTTGACAAATTATTACAGTTTAATACTTTTAATGGCTAAAATTTAACTGTCCTAAACAAGCATAGCTAGGGGGACCTTGTACTAAGTAAATTACATTACTTATGCTTGCAGTTACATAAATGATGAAAGGTAAACCTGCATTTTGATACACATAATGCTAATAGTTTCAACCAAGATCTGGAAGCAGAAGAAAATCTCCATGTAACTACTTTATGAAGAGTCTCTAAAGGCCTTGGACATATCCAAAATATGGCACAAAATTATTAGAAATTTAACAGCTGTTGTACTTTCTATTTACTAGGGTTCCAAATTTGAAAGATACTGCACCTTCATATCACTTCAAAATTACAACTGAAGGTGTTACAGGCAGCCCAGTGTTTCCTAGATCTAAGCAAGACATCTTCCCTGTGTTTATTCATTATTTGCTATGCATTGAACCCCAAGTACACATCTTACTTTAAATCCTAGTGGATCACTACTCAGAAATTCAATGAAATAAAATGTAAATTCATGTGAAATCAGAAGAAAAGACTAGAAAGGACCACAATAAATTGCCTACCTACCTCTCCTGTTCCAAGGTAGGATCAACTGTACCTGTGTTGCTGCTGGGATATGTCTGCCAAATCTTTATTTACTGGTCTCAAACAGGCTACATTCAAAAACATTCTCAGTCTTTTCAAATATTCAATTCAGTTTTCCAACATTTAATTCAATCCATCGGTTCTTGATCTCTGGTGGTCATGGCTGGATGGCATAAACTATTCCCCATCTCTCTACTGCAGTCCTAAATTTTTACAAATTTGTATTACTTATAAGCTGACTTGAAAAAACATTCCCATTTTTTTAATGGGTGCAATTTTCTGCACTACTTGCCTCTATTATTTTGCCCTGAACTTTCTCCATTTTGTCCACATCTTCCTTGAAAAGAGTGGTCAATCAGATATGTTCTCAATGAATCTCAATGAAGGAGATGTAGAGCAAAAAGACTACTTACTTTTCCTTCAGATTATCTTACCCACATTTGCATTACCTCATGCCATCCCTGATTTTTTGCAGTGAAATCTACCTGGCTCTTGTTTGCCTTGAGATGTCCCTAACCTTTCCCAGCTATTTTCTCCAGACTTGACATCTCATTACTTCTCATTTTGCCCTTTAAATTCCACTAAGCACAAAACAGCTTACCATCATACTTGCTCAGCCACCTCCAAGCCTGTTAGACCATACCTACAATTGCTAAGCTCAAGCTGAATTTCAATTAGATTCTGTAGCTTGCCCCAGTTTCCTACATACAAATTTATTAAGCACACTGTAGGTGTGATCTAGGTTGTTGAATCAAAGAGTGACTGGAACCAGAGGTAACCCCAACAAGACCCTGTGGATCCCCCTCTGACAAGGAGATCTTCACAATCATTCCCTAATATGGTGATCCATCTGCTTTCACCATCACAACTTCATCCAGACTGCACTTCCTCAGATTGTTCAGGAGAACAATCAGATGAGGTCACGTCAGCAGCCCTGCTAAAGTCAGCATGTAAAGCATGTTCTAAGCTGTCCATCCTGGAGTGACCCATCACCTTGTGAATGGATGGAATATACTGGGTCTGACACTGCCTGTACAGTGATAAATTCACATTGTCCTCTTGAGTTTGTAGCACCTAAGGCCTTGGCTCTATTAATCAAATATAGGGCAGGTGAAACACAAAGGATAAAAAAGTAAGAAAACACTGGCTGTACAGTGATAAATTCACCCGGTCCTCTTGTGTTTGTAGCACCTGTCTAAGGCCTTGGCTCTATTAATCAAATATAGGGCAGGTGAAACACAAAGGATAAAAAAGTAAGAAGTTTCACTGCCACAAAACTTTCCTCAATGTAGTTATAAAATAACATCTTAATAAAAAGAAGGAAGGCAATGAGAAAGCCCTGTTTATTCTGAACCTCAAAGTGGAACTATAACTACTTTTTAGGTCTGTCTCCTCTGCACACACTCCTTCTTGCAACTAAAACTGGATTTGGTTTTGCATTAACACAAAATGAGCAGTGATTGCAGGGGGCAAGGTAACTTGTATTTGTAAGCCAAGAAACAAGGCAAGATAATTCCAGGCATCTACTCTTGATGCAAAAGGGAAAATCCATTCTGTATATTTTTGGGACATTTTTATTTTATTATGAAGTCTGTTTCTTTACAAATTTAATTGCTTTTCTGAGTGAAAAAAAATTGTATTATATGGTATCACCAGTTACTGTTTGCTTCCTGAGCAAAGGAATTTTTTTTAATTGCCAGCACTGTGAGTTTGTTTGGGGCTTACTCTTCTGTTACAAGCCATGCCTCCAAGATCACAGACACAAACATATCCTGCCATTTTAACCTTTAAAGAACTGCTGACATCTGTGGAAGCAATACTGCCCCACCCTGGGACACTTCCCAGTGACCTGAAGACATTACCTGACATGATCTGTTAACACCAACCTTACAATTCAAAACTAAATTATTGGTTCCTCTCAGCTCAAAGGTCTGCACTCCAGCACAGAGCTCTCTGTCCAAAGGGTGATCTAATCCTACACCATTCCAAACTTCAGAGCTCTGCACATTGGAAACTTCCCCATGGTCTTCCAGTCACCTAAAATCTCTTCCACTGTTTCCTGAAGAACTGCTCTAGTGCCTGAGCAAAACTGTACACTTTATCCACTGGTTCTACTAATAAAACAATCAACTAGCTTTAAAAACTTTTAAATTCAAGTTGTAACATCCTAAAAATAGGTAAAAATCCAGCATTTCCACTACTACACCTTTAAAGAAAATATCAAGTCAGCTAAAGCCTCTGCAAACAGTTAAGTTCTTCATCTATGACTTCAGTTTGATGATGCAGTTCACATCTAAGAGTTGGTTTAAGATCCTCATTTTTCAGATACTATGTAATCAAGTTGGGAAACTCAAAAAAATTTGTTAATAACATTTAAAAAACATCTTGTGAACAAAGGTAAAACCTATACTACAAAGAACAACAGAACACTGCTAGCAAAGCAACTCATGCTAATTAACAGACTCATATTTGATTAACATATAGTCTAAATAATTCAAAACCTTAACTTCCATCCCTGGCAGTTCTGTTGACTGTAGTACTACTTCAACACTCATCAAAATCACACCCCCTTGATTGGCTGTGCCTAAATCTCTACTTCAGGTATTTCAAGATCAAACCTCTTACTGTAAACACATCCTGGTATCCAAGGGTTTCATAAACAAACAAAAGACAGGCCCACAAAAAAGATTATTCTCTGCTGCCAGCACTCTCAAACAAAACAGTCACCAGTAATGGCAGCATTTGCACAAAGCTTACCAAGATGAGACTTGGTCTGCTCTGGAAGGTAACCATGAAATCCAAGGTTCACCTGAGCCAGGGTGGCATGAAAAAACCCTGCTGTCTTTGATTTACACAGGTGTAGTTGTAGGCAAGTAATGACAGAAGTTACAGGGTAGAAAATAACCTAGATAACATGGATAAATAAAAAACAGAAGGAACAAACCAAGAGAGAAACCACAAGGGGAAGAGTTCCAAGTTCATTACTAATACTGGTCCCAAAGACAGCTGAAAGCAGCAAGCAAAGAGCCACCCTTCAAATAACAACAGCAACAAAAAATCCACCTCCTGACAGGCTGCAAATGTAAGTTCTGTCTCATCATCCACTATTACCTTAGTAACCTCACTTTTGCTAATTTCCATGTCACTTTCAGAAGCAAAAAAACCATACAGACAGGTAGTCTGTTTTAAAAACAACAAACTTTTAACTGTTTCAAAAGACAACAGTGGCACAGGAGGTCAGTAAACAGGAAACTATGAACAATTATCAGCTATAAGCACAACAACAACAAAACTGAACTTTGTATAGGAAGATGAAACAAAGAATCATTGTTACTAACTGCTTTTAACAACTTCTGTGATTCTTTGGGAAGTAAAATTTTGCTGCTTTGTTTCTAACAGTTGAGAAAATTCTTAATCCTTGAAAATCCAGACAGCATCTACAGCAATCTCAATTGCTGCTACACACATTTCAATCTTTCACTTCCTCATATTAAAAAAAGTCTTAACCATTTCCTTTGACCGCAAACCCACATATTGTGTGGTTTTCTAGCAACTCCAGTTTCGGTATCATCTTCAGCAGAGCTGTGACAGAATCTTAAAGAGCAGTTTTGGAATTGACAGCTTAAAGGGAGGGGAAAAAAAAGAAATAAACAAAACTAAAGTGTTCCAAGCAGTCAGTGATGCTGCAGCTGGGCTGAAGAGAGACTCACAATAAAATACAATAATCAATCCCAAGATTTCTGGGCTCACCCTCTGAGCTGGCCAGTTTCCCCTCTCAAACAGCACTGACTGAAGAAAACTACTATACGAATTCACATCTACATGAATACATTAAAGTTGTGCCTGGGACATCTCCACATTTGCAAAATTACAATAATCAAGCCACTTGGTCATGCCCACTCTCTCTCTGTATGCAGGGCCTAGCAATTTTGGACTCGGTTCTTGGCATTTGGAGGAAAAAGTGGTGTCACCCCCAGTGCTGATGCTCCCCTGCAGAGAGCCTGTCCATCTGCATCCCTTCCTAAACGTGAGATCAGCAGAGCTACCACCAGATGGGCCACTCAGGACTCTGCCATCCACACATGCCAAGCACAAACACGTCTGTGGGCACTGGAGCATCTAACAGGGCTAAACGTCCCTGTATCAGAACACTGGGAATGAAAACAGAGCCCAGGATCACAATGGGTAAGGCAGAGCTATCAAGGGGAGGTTTAATTTCTCCAGCCCTCCTTCCTGCCCTGCAAAGCAGGGCTGTGCTCAGGAAAGATTCCCCTTGCTCATTTTTATCTATTTTTATTTTTATACCTCAAAGCACAACAAGCACACACACCAACAACTTCCTCATTTTGATGGTTTTCCCCACAAAGTGTGGATTTCTGTTTGTTAGAAGTGTAATTATATTGCTACCATGATTTAACTGAAGGGATTTTCCAATGTACAAAACTACAGACTAAAAGGAACCTTTCAGAAAGACAGGAATTTGCAATCATCAAGTCAGAATGCCTTATTTATGTCAGTGAAGATTTGTAGAAACACTCAAGTGCATATCAAATAGTGAAATGGCTTTGGATGAACACTGACTTTTAAATACTTCAATCACTTGGTTTGTTGGGGTTTTTTTTCCCCCTGAAAAAACACCTTAATTAAAATAAACACTGCACTTGGTAGTCCTTACTTCTGGTAGTTCTTCTTCCCATATGAGAAAAAAACTTGTGACAAAACACATCCTTTACCTCAGATCAGTCAGGCAGGGTCACTCCTGACAGAAACCTGGGCTCAGAAATCAGAGGACAAAGTAAGCACCTCGAACTCTCAAACTCCCTTTGCCACTGCAGCTGAACCCAGCACAGAACAGCACTGAAATTTTAATGGGCTGAACCCACAAAGGTAATAACTAGCATTTTCTTTGAAATAAGAAAAACTTCTCAAATAAGTGTGTTCAAGGCAAAGCAATAAAATCCTGCCTAGTATTCATTACTGGAAGTGGGTTGAGGGGCCATACACTTTCAGACGGGCTATCACTCATTAGGAAAATGAAGCTGGGAAGGATACAAGCACCCAGCGCAGGGGTCGGAACTAGATGATCTTCAAGGTCCCCTTCCAACCCAAATCATTTTATGATTCTGCGGCCATGAACTACACTCCTTCCTACAGCAAAGCACAACGATTACCTCCAGAAGAGAAATTAACCGAGGACCGAAGAAATTAACCGAGAAATTACGCGAAGGCGTGACCCATCCTCCCCTCAACACCCAGACCCAGAGCTTCCTGCGCGGCCGGGCCAGCACGGACCCACTCCCCTGCGCGGCCGGGGAGCTGCTCCAGCACCCGCTCCACCTCACGCCGGGAGCTGCTAAGCAACCGCGCGCCTGGAACTTATCGAAATTAAACTCGCTAATTTTACCCCGAGCCCCCCTTTTTCCCTTCGGTAGCGACAGGTTTCGGCGTGGGAAAAGCCCCGCGGCGCTGCCCACTCGCGGCTCGCGTGAGTCACGCACGGCAGCGGCTCCGGGGGCCGCGCCGGGCCCAGGCCCCGCTCCTGCCCGCGCCGCCACCATCGGCCCGGCCTCCTCCATTCCTTCATCCTTCTCTCCCGGCGGCCGCACCAAAGCGCCGGGCCCCCCTCGCCGGGCCGGGCGGCTCCCGCCCAGCCTCCCGGGCCCCGCCGCTCACGCGTCACGTGGGGCGGCGCTCGGGCGCCCCCGGCGGGCGGGCGGCGGCAGCGCGGGGCTCTGCGCGCCCAGGGGCCGTGAGGGGGCTCGGGCACGGGCTGCCAGACGGGGAGGAAGGGCCGTTCTTCCGCAGGGCTTGCACCGAGTAAAGTTATGGATGCCCCATCCGTGGAGGTGCTGGCTGGATGGAGCTTTGAGCAAGCTGGTCTAGTGGAAGCTGCCCCTGTCCCTGGCAGGGAGTTGGAATGAAATGGTCTTTATAGTCCCTTCCAAACCAAACCATTCTGTGAGGCCATGAAATCCCCCCTTTTTTTTACTTAAACAACTTCACTTGATTATCACTTGATTATTTAATCAACTCAATTATTTTTACTTAACCAAAGTCCTGTGCATTAGCCACAATTACTCCCTGCAGCTCTACAGACTGGCTGGAAATCGGCCCGGTGGAAAACAGCTGATTTTCAGCAGCAGCTGAACCTGAGGCGACGTGAGGTGAAGCTGAGGCAGCCCAGGTGAACAAGAAGGCCGATGGCAGCTGGCCCGTGTCAGAAATCGTGGCCAGCAGGGCCAGGGAAGCTGCCATCCCTCTGTACTTGGCACTGCTGAGGACACCTCCCAAGTGCTGTGCCCAATCCTGGCCCCTCAGCTCAGGAAAGATATTGAGGGGCTGAAACATGGCCAGGGAAGGGCGAGGAAGATGGTGGAGCTTCTTGCTCATGTTCCTATGAGGAGCAGCTGAGGGAGCAGGAGTTGTTTAGTCTGGAGAAGAGACTCCAGGGGGACCTGAACACCCTCCAGAACCCTGACAAAAGGGTGGAGTGAGGTGGGAGCCAGTCTCTTCTGCCATCCCAGCGAGAGGATGAGAGGAAATAGCCCCAAACTGAGACAAGGGATATTCAGATTAGAAAACTTTTTTCACTCTTTGGGTGGTCAGGCATTGGAATAGGTTGCTCAGGGAGGTGGTGGAATCACCACTCCTGGAGATGTTTAAGAGGCACTGGATGATGAGGTTTAGGGGTTACAGTGGCAGTGCTGGACTGGATCACATTAAAGCTCTATTCCAAACTGGATGATTCTGTGATTTATTTTTTTTTACTTAACCAACTGAAATTAAGAACTGGGGCCCAGCAGAACACTGCATGGAGCAATACTGACACACTGTCACTGCTGCTGCCCCTTGTTTTCTGAGGGCACTTCCACCAGCACCAGAGCATCACACCCGCCCTGGGAAGTGGGAAGAACCCGGGGATACCCGTGGAGGTGCTGCCTGCAGCCCCTGTGCCCCACTCACGAGGCTGACACCATCCCCCTAAGCTGCTGCTCTAGACCAACGTACAGCAAATTCTGAGAAATACCATAGCACCAGCTAGATGAGTCACATCACTGCTGGATATTTTTTTTTCCATTTGAAGCACAGGAATTAAAAGCATATATTTTTAAGGAATGGTGAGATTTCTGTGCTGTGAGTGTCAACAACAGACCTCCAGGAAACCATCCCTTGTTGTGATGTCTTAGGGAGATGATTTCAGCACTGACAGGCCAGCACAACCAGCTGGGATGCAGAGATCCCCAGACTAGGGAATGAGAGACAGGCTTAAGAATTAACCTTCTAATCTATTTTTTTTATAGTGGCACCACCATCTGTGCCTTTTTTTGCATATTAATACTTGTATTTAATTTTCAGTTCACATTTTTGCATTAGTAATCAGAATCAGGCTCTGTCTTTCAGAGATTTTAAACTAACGTATTTTAGAAAGCATAGAAATGAATATGAGAAGCCTGAGTGTAGTTAAATTGTTACTGACCTCTCTTCACTTTAGCAATTACAAAACAATCTATGATTCAGAATAAAACTAGCAAGCAAGAACCTAGAGTTCCAATCTGAAGACTGCTATTGATTCACCAATTGGCTTTATCAGATGATTCAGTTTCTTAGCTTTGTGTCCAAAAGTCAGGAGTACCTAGCAACAATGTTGTAAAGATTAATTAGGTTAGACTCGTTAGACCTGACTTTTCATTACTGGAGTCTATGCAAAACATCAGAAATATTCAAATTGCAATTTAAATTTATAAAGCATAAAATGCTATGAGCTTTAATTATATATCTATTGGAATATTTTACACAAAGCATAAATTATTTTTTAAAGTACCAACTGTAATATTTCTACTTGAAACAAAGATGTTTTTCATGTAGTTGCACTGCAAAATAAGAATCATAGAATGGTTTGGGTCCTAAAAGATGCTCTCATTCCAAACTCCTGCCATGGGCAGGGACACCTTCCACTGGACCAGGAACTTGTTCAGCCTGGCCTTGAACACTTCCAGGGATGGGGAATCCACAGTCTCTCTGAAGAGCCTGTTCCAATGCTCACGACTTCCACTGTAATGGAAAGAATTACAGTAAAGAATTTCCCCCTAAAATCTGATCTAAACTTATCCTCCTGCAGCTCAAAGACATTTAAGAACTAATACCGCTACTTTTTTTCTTCCTCACCTACACACCTACAGCCAACACAAAAGCATCCCATTTTTAATTTCATGTTCAATTATTTTTAGCCATATTAGATATTCTAGAAGTTTCAAACGACAGCAACCACAAAATTTGTAATTTGTATATATCCAAGCAAGTGGAATGATGTCACTGAGCCCATCAGTGAGCTTTTGTGTGTTATATATGTGTGTTATCTGAATTATCACTGTAATGTGGTTACACACAGCCTTCCAACAAAGCTCTTGGTCAATGTCAATGTATGAACTAAAGCACCCCACAGTTTTGTCACCAATTTTAATGACAGTAGTATTAAGCCCCTATTGTCATACTACTTTTGCTGCAACTTTATATAGAAATTTCAGGAATACATGTAGATTTTCCAGCAGGAAGATTTATTGCATATTAGACTATAAAAATTCCTGCACCACACAATCTGTGTTCATTAATCTAACAGCAAGCATAACAATAACACGGAAATTCAAGTTTTGTCAGTAACAGCACAGCTCCTACAAATGTGGCAAAACGAAATGAACAAGAGAGTAAGGATAAGAATTATTTTAAAAACGCACAACTTCTATTTGCTCAATGATTTATTAATGATTAAGATTTAAACAGCTTTCTATATTTATTCCAAAATACAAGTTTAGGGCAAGAAACAACCCTTCAGGTTTGGGTCAAGCTCAACTCTGCTTCTTTTAAAGTCAATTCTCTGTTCAGGACAGACTTTAATTTGCTAATCACTATAGGGCTTTCAAACAGCTTTCTATATTTATTCCAAAATACAAGTTTAGGGCAAGAAACAGCCCTTCAGGTTTGGGTCAAGCTCAACTCTGCTTCTTTTAAAGTCAATTCTCTGTTCAGGACAGACTTTAATTTGCTAATCACTATAGGGCTTTCAGACAGGAATGAAAATTATGATTATTTGGGTTGGAAGGGACCCTAAAGACCATCATGTTCCAAACACCTTCCAGTAGAGGAGGTTGCCCAGAGCTCCATCCAACTTGGCCTTGAACACCCGAGGGATGGGGCAGCCACAGCTTCTTGTACTATTGCAGCCTGTACTATTGCATTTGTATTTTTAATTGTCCTAGTAAAAAACCTGTTAGTCCTACTCCCATATCTTAGCCTGAGAGCCCCTTAATTTCAAAATTATAATAATTCAGAGGGAGGGGGTTCACATTTTCCATTTCAAGGGAGACTCCTGCCTTCCTTAGCAGACACCTGTCTTTCCAAACCAAGATAGCTGCAGGGCTTTTGTTGGGTTTAACAATCTTTGTGTACCTCCAGAGCCTTTTTTGGCAGGCATGTACCATCTCCAGTGCTCTGATCTACTTTCTTCAGCCTATGTTACACTTCTGTCCTAGATAAATAGAGTAGCACGAGTGGCTACTTTGTAAATGTACAAAAATAACCTATTAGAGGTTACTTTGTCTTCTCCCTTTCTCCCGTGAGAACCCAGTGGAATAGCACCTCCCTCTTTAAATACAATAGACTTTACTCTCCATCCACCAAAGATAAAAAAAAAAAAAATCCCTGCCCAAACTTACCTTACATTTAAGAGAGGAAAATTCTAGTCTTTAAATACAATAGCTTTTACTATCCATCCACCAAAGATAAAAAAAAATAAAAAATCCCTGCCCAAACTTACCTTACATTTAAGAGAGGAAAATTCTAATCAAGGAACATCCAAAGAATGAAAGGGATTTCCCCCATTCTAGGAATCACATTTACCAGTCAGTGGGGATCTTTAATACAAGATTTTAACACAAGTTAGAGTTTTAGCATGTGACAAGAGTGCAATGGCAGATTTTTGTAGATAAAATGTGTGTCAAAAAGCAAGCTGGTGGAGAAGAATTACATGAGTACCACCCAAATTGTCACACCTATGATCAAACTGGGGAAAAAGATGAAAAACCACTAGTTTTCCTCCACATTTCCATCTGTAACTTTTTTTTTTTCCACTTAACAAAGAAGTATGAAATTTTTGAGGGTGTAAAAACACCCAGTTGTTTCACACAGCACAGAAATACACAACTTAGACCAGAGATGGAATATGATAAGACAAAAGTCTGTGCCAATATGCAGTGTGAAACCCTGTGTGTGGAGAAAGAAGGACAGGACAAGGCTGTGAACACTAAGGAGTGTTCAAATTACTGCAGCTAAGAACTGAAGTTCAGTGGCTATTAAGTTTGCCACAATAAAAAATTATGTGCAGCCATCAAACTTACATGACACAAAAAAAAAAATAAAAATGCATCTCATTCATGTGGGATGAATCTGCGTCTTAACTTTAGCTGTTTAAGTAGCCTAGTTTGAGTACTTCTTTGAAATAAAATGCAGAAAACTTTGCTTTTGGGGAAACCTGGTAGAGTAATTTTCCTACAGGAAGCATGAGTACTTAAAAAGTACTTATTTCCTAATGATTTTCTCTCTAGGTAAACAGTGCATGACTTCCTTTGCTGAAGCAGAGGAATAGATATCAAAGAATTTCCTTGTATAGATGAGTCAAGCAACTTGTATTTTGTGTATTTAAAATTTGTTTTTCCAATGTAAGTACTACTGTTAAGAGTTATAAAGATCAATGTGAAATAAAACCACAATTTTAAGGATTTCTAACACGTAATAAAACCATTAATCAGAAGATCTATGTCAATCATTACCAGTGGATTTCCTTACACAGATTAGTTCTACTGCTTTTAGAGCTTTCCACATACATTGCTTTAGTGATAATATATTTAGGGTTTTGTTGGTGTTGAAATTGTTATTGTAATGTTTAGCTATTTTAATTTTTTTTAAGGATGGTAATAGCATAAATACCTTTTAACATGGTTGAAAAAAGTTTGGCTTATAGCTATAAGTCATTATATATTATATATCTATCTTCCAGATTTGTTTTGGTTTGTTTTCCCTGCAATATTTTTTATGTTGATGATGAAATTGTTAATGATCAAGCAAGTTGTTACTCACACAAAATAATCATGTCTAATCCAGAAAAATCTTTTCCCTTCATAGTGTTCATGTCAAAAATAGTCTCTTGTTTATCTTGCTGAAGTAACAAGGAATTAACAAGGAATGCCATTAGCAAAGTAGCATCAGAGATTTTATCTGCTTCAATTAATGAAGCTCATTGTTTAGAGTTGGACAGAAAACAGCCATTACATCTTATAAAAAATTGTGAAGTTTTAATATTAAGATGAAGCCAAGAACACTCAGTGCTGGTCACAAAGAGTCATTGACTGGCACTCCAAACACTAGATGGCCTTTTTGGTAGGACATTCATCCTGTCAATCAAACTTGAATGGAAATCTTCAACACTTGAGAACTGTTCTGCAGTGAGCTTTAGGTGATTTTGAAATTGTGATTAAGAATGTGGGAGAGAAAAGGAAGAAGGACTTGTTTTCACAAGACAGTCCCAAAGGAAAGAAATCTTCCTAATAAAGATGTTATCAAGATAGTAAATGAATTTCATCAAATCTATTCATAATGACATCCAAATCTAGTTTTCAACCATTAGTTTAAGCCTAAATGATATACAAGTTTTTTCTAAAGTAAATCAGAAAACATGGTTACATCATCCTGAGCCTCAATTATGATCTACATATAGAAATTAATTTAATATAAAATAAAATAATGAATCAATTACTTTAATAGGCAATCAGAATGGAAACTTTTGGCTACTTTAAAAGTAGTGATAAAAGGAGCACTAAAAGCTCAGGAACAGCTTTTGAGTTCAAGCAAAATGCTTCTGTACATTTTTTATTGAAATACCCAAAGAGATTAAAAAATCCCCTGACCTTTCAGTCTGTCTCGTTATTGAGGACAAAAAGAATTAAACACTAAGAGACAGTTTAGGTCAATGTGGGTCAGTCTTTCGCTCTGGAGTATACCACAAAAAATAAATCAGTTTTTTTTTCCTGAGTGTTCCTATGTGGGTATATTCCAGCATGTCACCTCTTTTTCTAGAAAAGTCTTTCTTTTAAGTTACCAGTTTTCTTCTTTTTGAAAGCCTGGTTTTCAAATAATTTCAGCTATCCTTCAAATGTTGATGCATCTGTCTCAGTCCTCACAGCAAAAAAAAAAATCCCAAAAGTACCATTTTCTTTGCTGACATATGTAATACCTCATTACAAACTCGGATAACATCGTTCTTTCCCATCAACACTATTTACAAGTTCACTTTACTCTGTCACCTGCAATTTACATTCTCTCCCACTTGGCAGATGTAGCCTCTGGAATGAGGGCTTTATGTAAATAAAATATGGTTTTATAGAATTTTTAAATTTCATCAGGCTGATCTTACTAATTTTTGTTATTCACTTGACCAGAAGGAAAATAAAAACCTAAGAACCTGGGCAGATTAAAAGCCCATCAAGTCCAGTATCCTGTCTCTCTCTATCCTGTGGCCAAAGAATGGAGTGCTGAGGAAGATGAGGATGATCACATATCACTGTTTCTGCAGTGTACTCTCAGACTCCAACAGATTGCAGCTCAGGGACTTTGTGAGCCAGAGACACTGTCTTGCATTTAATACTTGTTGATCTACTTCTCTTTTATGAATGTGTCAGAAATATGAACCTATGCAAACTTCCAGGGTCCTGTAGCAAAGGCTCACTTAGCTTTACTGTGTCTTGTATACAGGAATTTAAAGAAATAACATAGGTCATGTCCTGCCTCAATATTTTGAGAGAAAAAGGAAAGTTAAGTCTCTCCTTGTGAGTGGAATGGAAGTTATCAGGCAGTTCTGTGCTGGCTGGATCAAACTATAGACATAGAAAGAGACAGGGCTTGGACAGCTTAGTTTTCCTTCCCTTCCCTCAGGGAACTGCTTCCAGCACACAAATATCAAGCACACTGCAATGTTAGTGATATGGTAAGGCAACAGAAGGGTATGAAGAGGAACAGTATTTTCCAGTATTTCTTTTTCAGGATGTGGATGGCTGTGTTTATGCATGTTCCACTTCATCTTTACCCTACTTATAGAAGGCATCTCTTCATGATGAACAGTAAGAGCAGGTACTACTTACAAGCCTAACTACACTAATCTATAAAATAATTTTCCTACTCTATTTGCTGTTTTATGATCCTGACTAGAAGTTATAATGGTTTCCTTCCTGAACTCTGTGAAACAAAAAAACCCCTTGCTGTGCTTCCTAGCACAAATGGTAACATTAATATTTTATTATGCCTGTGGAAATTACACATTAACAAAAGCTATACATAAGATGCTACAACAATTCTGAAATAAAATTTTATTTTTACCTTCTTTGATTTTAATTTTTGAGGCTGTAGGCTTGGTGTTTGCAGCAAAAGAAATTTTTGTGGATTTTTTTTTTTAAAGTAGCTCTCCTGTCTTGGAATGACCACTAAAAAAAACCTGCAGAGAAAGAGAAAGGTTGTGAGACAGATTAATTGTATTTTTGCAGTAGACTGTTAAAAGCTGCAGTACAAAATGGATATTCGAGTATTCTGACAAAAAACACCCCAAAAAAGTAAGAGCAGTCATAATAACCACTGAAAATCATAACCTTTTACTTCACATCTGCCACCTAAAATAGAGAAAGAAAGCCACATTTCAGGTTTCAAAGGACTTGAAAGCATTAAAGAAACTCACTTACATTAACATCATCTCTCAAAGAAGAGCTCAGATTTTCTTATTTATTTTTGAGAGTCCTGACCCTTACAGCCTTTTTTCAGGTTTTACTGCAAGGTTATATCCCTTAGGTTGGTTTCTCTGAAGAGAAGGTATACTTAAAAGGAAATAACACACAAAGTGGGGGAAAAAAACTGCTCTGGTGACTGATGGTCTTGCTGACTGCATAGTTATTCATCACTTCTTTCTAGAGCAGTCAGCCTGAATGTGAATTTTTGTTAAGAAGTTCTTGTAGTCTATTTGACTGATGGTCTGTGCTGACTGCACAGTTATTCATCACTCCTTTGTAGAGCAGCCAGCCTGAATGGAAGGTATTTCATACATGTGAATTTTTGTTAAGAAGTTCTTGTAGTCTATTGATATTGTTCCTTTCCCTGATTAGCTTTGGCTAACTCCTACTGAGCTGATATACTTGGTTTTACACCAAGCTACATGAACAAAACACACACACATATATATATATGTGTGTGTGTGTATATGTATATGTGTGTATACTTGATATTGTTCATTTCCCTGATTAACTCTGGCTAACTCCTACTGAGCTGATATATTTGGTTTTACACCAAGCTACATGAACAACATACATATATGTATATATATATATGTATGTATGTATGTGTATATATATGTGTATATAGATATCTTGGTCTACTTTTGCTAACACACAACTGCAGAGAAGCAAGTTCAAGTCCACCTGGAGAACAGAAAACTGGGCACAAATAGGAGTAAAATTCAAATCCTACTTATGTAACACAGACACAAGTACTGCCAGATCATCCTCATGCCAGTCCCCAGGGGTACTCCCTTTGGCTACTAAATATTTTAGCTTGGCATCCTCCCCTGTTCCTCAGAGCTCTTCATTAAGCACAATCCCTGACACACTATAAAAGCACACATCTTTAGATCAGTGAACCTGTCTGCTCATGTATATGGATTGCTCAAAATGTGGTGAGAACAGAGAGGAATGCCCTGGTGGTTGTAGGGCCATGCCTTGGGTCTTGGGCATGACTTTTGCTTCTGGGGAGATTTCCCTGCAGCAATTTAACAAGATATGCCAGTGGAAACACCACTAGCTCAGGATAGCTTTATAAAAAACAGCAAATTATGCTGCTTGAAATAAAATATTAAACAAAGCAGCTGCCTACCCTTCAGGCCAGGGATAAAAGGCAGCATTTGAAGAAGGCTCACAGACTTAATAATATTATTAGCAGCAACCATTGGGCCTCTGTTTGCAGTCTTTAGCAGTCTGGACTGGGCTTCCATATTGTACCTTATTTATATCACCAACTCAGTCCCCCAAACTCCAGAGAGTTGAGGACTGGCTGTGTTCCTGGGCTTGACCAAGATGCATCATCTGCTCTTACCTAACACACTGCATAGATAAAGCTGGTCAAGAAGGACGCAGCATGGCTTGAATGGATGCTTTGATTTGTATGCAAAAGGATCACAGGAAGGGAGGATATGCAAATGTGTGCTTAGGATATGTACCTTGCCCTTACAGCGGAAAGTCCTCTGCAGCAGTACAGTTATGAAGCAGCACAGTTATGAAGAAACAAAGCACAAAAACACGTACAGATGACTCCCAGCACCTCTGGCTTCACCCTACTCCCACACACAAGTGACTGCACTTTGTTTAGCCAATAGGGTCTAGCACTTCCAAAGTGTTACAAACTTGCAGAAATTCAGAACAAACTAACACCTTCCAGCAAAGCTTGGCTCCCTAACAACCAGGTCACAGTATGTGTGTAACTGCAGCACTTCGTGCAGGAATGACCTGTTAACTCTCTGTACACAGCCTTCAACATGGTCCTGCTTCCCATTTAGTCCAGCTACTACAGCAACACGTTTAAAATGCTATATACTTAGTCTGCCCCTGCCTTCACCCCTTATTCCTGCCATCCTAGGAAAAACCCACAGTAATTAGCAAACTTAACGTTCCTTAGACCTTTACAGTTGACCACAGCAATTAACTCAGTACACAAAACTGAGAATCCTTGTGCACATCTCACTCTTCACTATAATAAGTTCTGGAAGAGGGCTTGCTACAAATTCATTTTTCCTCATACAATAACATTTACAGATTTTGTCTGCACTTCACTGGCTTTTTGAAATCTCACTTTCCAGTCAGGATTCCACTTATGACAGATTTTTCCAGATATGTTACTGGGTATGAGAGCAAAGGAGTTAATACTTGCATCCTCATTCAGGATGTGGGACAAAGGTACACAACCAGGCTGGAAAAGAGGACCAATTGCTCTCCATCAGCATTGCTGAGGCTCCAGTTTTCTTCCAGAATATTCCTTCCCTTCAAGACACTGGCAAGTCTAAAGGAGGAAAAACAAACTGATGAGAACAAAGGAGTGGTTGTTCCTCAGCCAAAACCTCTCCACATGAAGGGAATGGCATGGAGCACAGATATATGCCACTGAAGGGAAATGAGAGCAGGTTATACTCCAGCCATCCTCCCATCTTACCCTGTTGCTCAGGGTGTGAATTATCTTGAGCTTGTGACTCCTAACTGCTTCAGAAAGGGAAAAGCCTGCAGGAGTTTGTCACAGCATATGTCACAGCTGAGAAGGCCACAATACACAGAGTATCACACAATATCAGAAAGCTTCAGCCCATACACAGCAAAGCAGGAGTTTGTCACAGCATATGTTGCAGTTGAGATGGCCACGATACACAGAGTGTCACTATAAAATTTCAGAAAGCTTCAGCCCATACAGAACAACACCTCACCACTTCAGAAGGCTTCAGGCATCTGCCCTTCTTGTTCTTCAGCCCAGCCTTTTATCCCCTCACGATGATGCCCTGCCCCAGTGTGCCCTCTGCTCCCTTTGGTGGTTGGTCAGTGCCCCTGGGCACTCCATGGCTCGTTGCTGTCAGTGCTGCTCACCTGCTGCTCACAGCTGCACCCACTGGGGATGGGGCTGGGCCAGCCCCACACCAATCACCACAAACTGTCCCTATAGGAGTAGGCATCATCTTGACAGCTTTGCAAAGCTGAAACCAAGATTCTGCTCCAGCTAAGGGCCTCCAGGCTGTGCAGGAGAGAGCATCCTGGAATGCATGAAGCATGTACACTCAGAAAAGTTTATGTTTTTGGCACAAATGGTGGTGAAATAGTCCCCCCTGCAGGATGCTATTCCACCATGGACAGGAGCTGCATGTCCCAAGGGGTCCATGTACCGCAGAGTGCTTTGATAAGAGTCTGACATATGCAGTGCAATTTAAGCTTTAAACTATTCTTTGCACTTGTTTCAAGCATGAGATCAACTCTCCTGAATACTGTCGTCCCCAAATAGCACAATGCACTTCCAAAAAGCCTTATGAGAACTTCACACAATGACATTATTATTTCCCTCTCTCTGGTTTAAATACCTCCTCTTGCATTTCACTGTCACACTTGCATTTCTCATCACCACGCTACATTCATGATTCACAGTCATCCAGTCACCAACTGCACAGTTATTTTCAACTTCTCTGTTATTTTAAACCACAGTACAGAATCTGAAGCAGAGGCATTATTAGAGTTAGATATTAGCTGACAATAGTTTGATTTTCTCCCCCATTTCTCTTACTCTGCAAAGTCATCTGGTAAATGCAGGTTGAAATGTGATGTAATTAGTGTACTAATTAGGGTTCAGTTCTCCACTTCAGTTAAATTACCAACCTAAGAATCAACTCTCAATTTTCCGTGCATTTTACAATCTAGCTCAACCCTCTAACATATGCATCTTTCAGAGTGCAAGGCTGGTTTTTCAAAGTCAGCTATCTGGAATGTCTGGTTATCACTTTTCAGATGGGAGCCAGCTCTTTTGCATCAATAAGTACAGGCAGTACCTAGACGAAAATAATAGTGGAAGGAAATAGATACAGCAGAGAGATGATGCACTGCCATATGAGCTCTCTGAATATGTACAAGCTGCTTTTTGTAATAATTAGTAATTACAGTACACATTTCTTAGTTTACACCCATAGAACAAGTTCTGCTGAATTTCTTGAGAGACAAAACAGACGAATCATAACATTAAAAATTACTACATTTGCATTGATATGTAGCTTATTCAAAACCTGAAGATCCAGAAATACCATAAATACATTCAACCAAGGAAGTAGAGAAAACATCCAGCTCCTGCCACACCTTTAAAGTCTTCTACTCTCAGCAAAGCATGCAAGATGAATACAGGAAATCATCTGTGAACTGAAATCCCAGTTTAAAACTCTAATTCACAATTATCTTCTCTTCTGTCCTGTAACGAACAGCATTAACAATTTAACATCATCATGGAAATGCCTGCTTTATAAGAAATAGTGTCTATGAATATTCAAGCTAGATCTAATGCTTATGACACGAATGGACACACTACATAATAAGATAATAATTCTGCATATAAACATCTGCAGTGTGTTTGGATTTCCAAGAGAAAAGAGCAGCACAGATTATTTTTTTTGTCCAGTAGGGATCCCTGGTGTTTAAGGCAGCTATAACAAGGATCAACATCCCTAGCAGAAAATGCATTACTGTCAGTCAGCCTTTCTGCACCCACACCTATTGCATGTTCCTCCTCTGAGATCAAGGAACAACACCTAGCTGTACTATTAAGTTTAATTGCGAGTGTCTTGCCGATTTGTCTTAGTCTTGCAAATGCTTACACAGCACACCCCATACTCACATGGGCCAGAAGCTGCCTGCAAAGCACCTGGTTACTCTAAGGGGAGGATGCTGGGGCTTGTCTGCAAGCAAATTTTGCTAAGGCTTGCAAATTTCCTGACACGAGGCTGAATCACCCCAAAACGGGCCAAGAGACACTGAGGCAAAGTCCAAGAAATGGGTATTTGCTCTATTCAGAGCGGGGATCACCGCTTCTAACAGCACACACCCAAGCACACAGTAAATCAAAATATATGCCTACATTCATGCACACTCATAGTTTTCCTTAGAAAAGGGTTTTCTAAGGAAAAACTATCTTTAATTACAATATTACAATATTTCTTAATTACAATACAGAATAATTGTTTCTTGGTCTATCAGCTTTTGCTACACTATGTTGTAAATGCCTTAAAGTTAATCATCTGAAATTACCCCTCGTGGGTCCTACTGCAATGCATCTTTCATAGTTCTATTTCTCTAAAGTATCCAGTCTTATTTATGAGGCCACCCTTTGACACTTGTTTCTAGTTCTATTTCTCTCTCAACAATGTCTGTCCCACTCCATGGCATTTCTAAGGCAGCATTCCTTATCTCAAGGTTTGCATACAGATGCACACTGTGTGAGCTTCCTGTCAGGCTTTGAGAATTTTCTATACATCCATTTTCCACAGTTATGCAAATTATTTCCTAAAACTCATCACTATCATTAGCATACACAAGGCACAGCACATCCTGATGGTGGCACTGAGGAAGGCTCCAGGTCTTCCTCAGCAGTCTGCTGATGAAGACTGGATGTCTTCATCACCGTGTCCTTTTCACCTTTCTCCTCCAGGCATGTGCAGTCTGTTGTTAGCTGTTTTATGGACTTCCTCACTGGTTTTAGCAAGCTTTATCCTTCATTTTTTGTGAGTTTTGTTCTCTATATATTGCCAAGTCTCATCTAGCTTCTACATTGGCTACAATGCTTCTTTTTCTTGCCCAAGTATGCCTAGGCACAATGCTTTTAACCCTTTCAAGGCTCTCTGCATTGTTGTAAGAAACCCTAATAGCCTTGTCTTTCACAGAGGCAGCTACAGTGAGCCAGTACAGCTTGAAAACAGCCATGAAATTCTATGTAATTGCTGGCTTCGGCCACAGACCTAAAGCTCTCTATGGCTTCCTTTCTGGCCAACTTCATCAAAATACCTGATAAGGCCTTAACAAAAAATTAATCAACTTCTGCATCATTATAGTTTGAAGATAACTGCGATGAAACAAAATCCATTTGTAGCCATGGGGAACAAAGATTCATGGACTTCCCTATACCTCCAAAGAAGATCCCTTTATTGTCAGAAATCAACCCCTCTTCATACCCTTAATTTCCACCAAACACAACCCAAACCAAACCAAGGCCTAACAGAACTTAACTTAAAGAGGGCACACATTGGTGGCTCAGCTGCAGTGCTGCTGTCCACACGTCCTACCACCCCATCAGCTGCAGATAGCGTGTGGGGTACTCTGCCTTTTTTACATTACCTTGATTTTATATCTCATTCCTGTTAGAAAACTGCCTCTGGCATTCCCAGAAGTAATAAACAGTTAATTGCAGTTCCTAATTACAGTTCCTAACAGTATTCTCTGCATCCTGAATTGCCAAGGCATTTGTAGACCTCTTTACGTGGTTGCCTTTGGTCTGTGCTGCATTCTGGGGGACTATCAGGAGAATCTCCTCAAAGTCATCATATCCCTCCGGCACAAGTTTGAGGAATAATACAAGAAGAGAAATACTGTAATAATATCTCCTTATTCTATAAGCCAGTACAAAAGATTGTTAGCAAACTGAAATGTATTTTTTTTCTGGCAGAGTTTAAGAGTATCACCATCTCACTTTGCAAACAAACATTTCACACACTTACACGGGCTTCCATTATCTGAAGGGACCTACAAGGAAGAGGGATTCTTCATCGGGAACCTCAGGGATAGGACAACAAAGAACAGGTTCAAAATGAAAGAGGGGAAATAGGTATCTGGAAGAAATTCTTTAGCTGTGGGGGTGGTGAGGCACTGGAACCGGTTGCCCAGAGAAGCTGTGGATTCCCCATCTCTGGAAGCCAGGATGGGGCTTGGAACAACCTGGTCTAACAGAAGGTGTCCATGCACATGGCAGGGGGCTTGGAACGAGATGGTCTTTAAGATCCCTTCCAACCCAAACCAGGCTGTGATTCTATGACCAGCTGTGGAACGCTGCAAATGGTACGTGACAGAGAATACATGCAAACATGGGCATTAAGTTTGG
This sequence comes from Passer montanus, assembly GCF_014805655.1. Taxonomy (NCBI): domain Eukaryota; kingdom Metazoa; phylum Chordata; class Aves; order Passeriformes; family Passeridae; genus Passer; species Passer montanus. The sequence continues at coordinate 3,010,784 of NW_024371704.1, forward strand.
GAACAAGGGGGAAGCAGCCTCGCCTTGTCTCCCTTTTCTTCATTGGTAAACATAAGAAACTGATTTTGTTTAGTCTTTGGTCACTAGTCAAATAATTAAAAAAAAAAAACCCAAATATATATATATTTAATGCTGAAATTTTCCATTTAGCTCTTTCCAATAATTTCCCACGCTTCCCGACAAGCAGCTCCCAAGCAGAGCCACACACGGCCGGCTCTCCGACACGCCGACCACGGAAAGATGCCTTTTCCATGTACGGGCTCCTTGAGTTACGGCAGGGCGGCCGGGGGGGCCGCGCCCCGCGGTTCCGCCCCCGGGCCCGCGTCAGCGGCGGCCGCGGAGCGGAGCAGCGCGGCGCTGCCGGCAGTCGCGCCATGCACTCCCTCGCCCAGGAGATCCGCAGCTTCTCCAGGGCCAACCTGCGGAAGCAGCGCACCCGCGTCACGACGCTGAGCGGCCGCCGGATCGTGGAGACGTGGCGCGGCGCCTGCCTGCACATGGAGGAGGAGGAGGAGGCGGCGCCCGGCGGCGGCTTCGTGCAGGACCTGAGCGCGGACCTGCAGGTCGGCGTGGTGAAGCCCTGGCTGCTGCTGGGTGAGCGGGGTGCCGAGGCGGGCGGGAGGGGCCGGGCCGGGGCTCGGCGCAGCTGCGGGCACGCTCTGTGTCTCTCCGCAGGGTCGCAGGATGCCGCTCACGACCTGGAGACGATGAGGAAGCACAAGGTAACGTTTCGTGGGCGTGCGAAGGCGTCTCGCATAGTGCGCGCAGCGCGGTGCTCCTGCAGACTAAAAATTCTGAAATGTCCTCTAGGGAATCTGAGGGGAATGTATTCCACTCGCGTTTTCAAAAGGCTGCTCCGTTTGCAGGTGGATGGGTTTCTGTTGGCTTCACGAGAAGCTGAAATGCTTTCAGAGCATCCCAGAATCTTCCAAGGCATTTCTGGAGATTATCTAGTCCAAGGCAGGGTCACCCCGAGCATGTGACACAGGAACGTGTCCAGGTGGGTTTGGAATGTCTCCAGACAGGGAGACTCCGTGACCCTCCTGGGCACCTGTTCCAGTGCTTGGCCATCCTCAGTCTACAGTTCTTCCTCCTGCTGAGATGGAACATCTTACATTTTGATTTATGGCAATTGCTCATCATCCTGTTGCTAGGTACCACTGAAAAGAATCTTGCTTCCCTGCAAGAGTGATAATTGTTTAGAGGTGTTTAATGGAACAGATTTCTACACTGCCGTAGGCATTTCCACTTCATACACTAAGCAGCACCGTTCCCCCTTGCCTTAGGTGGATTGATGAAACTGGAAAAACAAAGCAGCTTCTCTAAGTCTGTCCCAAAATTTTGTCTTTTTACTCTTCCCTGTTGTAGTAATGGGGTGATAAGGCCTTGTGGTTGTGCAGGACAGGGCATGCACCAGGTTGGCATCTGGGGCCATCAAAATTTCATTTTACTGTAATTTAAACAACTCACAACCTGGATATAGCCTGGACAGAGCAGAGATGGCAGGAGGCCAGAGTGGTGTTGCCTGCCAAGAACAGGTGTAATTTACTCTGAAATCCTCCTGCTTCAGCAAATGTTTCTGGTCACTAACCAGAAGGAATGTTAAGCTGATGGGTTAGAGCAGGCTTGAAATTTGGGTGATTATTGGGTGGTCTGTGCTCTCATTCCTATTGCTTTCTCTTTTAATTTCCAACCATGTGATGAAAACTCCCTTTTCTGTTGAAAATCCATTTTTTTAGTCTGTGTTTGAGCACTGATCTTTTAATTTCCTCTCAGAAAAACCCTGAGACTTATCACAGTATGTTTTAGCACGCTTCGAAACTTTGCTTGGAGAAAAGCATACCATAGACAGCATATGTATGTAAAACTGAACATTGCATCAGTGTAAGGTATAGTCTGTCTATGCCTAAAGATTAATGCACCTTTGTTACTGCTCCTTTTGCTTGCTACCTTCAGAAAATGCCTATTTTTTTAAATTTTTTTTTAACTTAGGTCACTCACGTTCTAAATGTGGCATATGGAGTCCAAAATGCCTTCCTCAATGACTTTATTTACAAGACCATTTCCATTCTGGACCTCCCAGAAACTGATATTACCTCCTATTTCCCTGAATGTTTTGAGTTTATTGAGCAAGCCAAGATCCAGGTATGGTCTATGAATAATTAATGTTAGTAGTTATCCTGTGTAGATTATTTATAACTCTATGTAAGAACTAAAGTAGCTTCTTTTGTTAAAAGAAAATATGGTACCAAATAAGTCATTTTACCATTGTCTTTGAAAATTTTAAATAGAAAATCCAAGTAATTTCTAAGCATTCCTAGAGGCATGGCACTGCTGTTAACCTTCATTCCCTCCAGCACTGCTTTTTCAGAATAACTGTCTTGAGTTTTAGAGAAATGCATCTTTAAAACAGTTGGATTAGGGATTGACTTTAGATGACACCATTGCATCTTAAATCCAAGTCACTACCCCTGACAGAAGGAAATGAAGAAAAACTATTTCTCCATTGGGAATGTTGTTTTGGATTAGAAACCAGCCTGGATTAATAGCAAGAAGCAGGATTTTTACTGTGTGGTTTATCATCAGCTGTTCACCATCCTTGTGCATTTCATTATGGAATCATTGAATGGTTTGGGTTGGAAGGGACCTTAAAGATTATCTAGCTTCAATGCCCTGCCGTGAGCAGGGACACCTCCCACTAGACCAGGCTGCTCAAAGAAGATGCTCTGAATCCACACCAAGAATATCAGAGAATGTGTTAGTAGTCTTGGGGCCAAAAGTGATTTAACTGCTCACAAAATCCTGAAAGGATGTGACATAGAAAACACGCTGAAAAACCCTTCTGGGGTGCTTGGCAGAGTTATCTGTAGCCCAACTCAGAGCTGTTAAACTCAAGCTTAGTGTGTAATTTACAGCAACCATTGTTTTGGTATCTAAACTATTAACTCAACAACTAAATATTATTATTCTACCATATCTATCAGGCTCATTGTTTATGTAGACTGGGATAAAAGATGATCTTGCCCCAGTTTTCTTTGTCTCGCAGTGTTCTTTCCTTCTCTCATTTATAATTTACAAGCTATGTGATAACGTATTATCACTAAATGACCTTTTCAAGGTTTCTAATTACAGTTTCCAGTTCATTGCTAAATGAAACTTGCCATTCACAACTGCACAATTTTGCTTTCTGCCTCTGGTGTTTGTATCTCAGATACTATTTTGTAGGTAAGGAGTTTACAGAAAAACTTACATTAGTAGTTTTCTGATGGAAGAGGTGGATGAAAGAGAAGGCAATTGGTGGAATAGTTGTTCTCCAGAATCAGTTCAAAAAGCACATGATAGTGGTATACAGAGACAGATCTCTGGGTGGTTTGAATTACTTTATTTTCTTTGTCAAAATAGTGTTAAAAGAGCTTATGATAAATTATGTCATGAAGTGCTCTTCTGTTGAAGTAACCACAGAGACACTACTGTTTCATCTCCTAAAACGGGGGAGGAAGAGATGTTCACTGGTGAGAGAACATAATATATGAGAAATTATTTCTAGAACATGGTTAACTCCCTGAAGGAAGTATGAGACCATGTGAATTTGAGGATGCAAGTGAAGCCTGCACTGCTCTGTAAGTCACTGCCAGCTGGCTACTTGGAACAGGGTTCACTTTTCTAAAACTGTAATGGCTCAAGTCTCTAGACACCATGGTACAAATTCTGATACTGATCAGAGCTCAACTTTTCTTCTAGGCTCCAACTTGGCAGGCAGGTTTTCCATGACATGTTCAGTGACCCATGTCAAGTCATAATACTGTGAATGAGGGATCCTTTTGTTATATGTTTAATATCTAATAATAAAACTTCTGAAAGCTTGTGTTTCCAAAGAAAAAAATCTTTGCTCCTTATTGCTGCCACTGTCTTTCCTAAGGAAAAAGCCTTAGTTTCACTGCAAAGTAAAATGAATCTACAAGGAGTTACATTAACCTTCAACTTAACAAAAAGCTTTATGCTTCTTTTAAATTTCTTCCCTTGATGAGACTTTTTTTCTCACTGTGTTAGAGCCATTGTATAATCACCTTTTCTCTTGATGGAAGGTGATTTTGTTTCTCTCTCCATAAAAATTAAAAACAAGCAAAAAAAAACACTTTGGTCTTGAATCTTACACTCTTACATGATTCTTGCAAGTCCACAGACCATTTCTGGGCAGGAAAACTTAGGGTATCAGGATCAGAGCAAGGATTTCTTGGTAACTAGAGATGAATTTCCTGTGTGCTGACTGTTTCTTCCTTTTATTCTGTATTCACAGCTAATACAAACTAATTAAGAATGACATACCAAATTCATTTTTGTATGAACTGTAAACAGTGGACTTCAGCAAGGATTGGGAATGTTGTTTTGGATTAGAAACCAGCCTGGATTAATAGCAAGAAGCAGGATTTTTACTGTGTGGTTTATCATCAGCTGTTCACCATCCTTGTGCATTTCATTATGGAATCATTGAATGGTTTGGGTTGGAAGGGACCTTAAAGATTATCTAGCTTCAATGCCCTGCCGTGAGCAGGGACACCTCCCACTAGACCAGGTTGCTCAAAGATGCTCTGAATCCACACCAAGAATATCAGAGAACGTGTTAGTAGTCTTGGGGCCAAAAGTGATTTAACTGCTCACAAAATCCTGAAAGGATGTGACATAGAAAACACGCTGAAAAACCCTTCTGGGGTGCTTGGCAGAGTTATCTGTAGCCCAGCTCAGAGCTGTTAAATTCAGGCTTAGTGTGTAATCTATGACAACCATAGTTTTGGTATCTCAACTACAACTCAACAACCAAATATTATTGGGTGTTATTCTACGATATCTGTCAGCTCATTGTTTATGTAGACTGGGATAAAAGATGATCTTGCCCCAGTTTTCTTTGTCTCGCAGTGTTCTTTCCTTCTCTCATTTATAATTTACAAGCTATGTGATAACGTATTATCACTAAATGACCTTTTCAAGGTTTCTAATTACAGTTTCCAGTTCATTGCTAAATGAAACTTGCCATTCACAACTGCACAATTTTGCTTTCTGCCTCTGGTGTTTGTATCTCAGATACTATTTTGTAGGTAAGGAGTTTACAGAAAAACTTACAACATTAGTAGTTTTCTGATGGAAGAGGTGGATGAAAGAGAAGGCAATTGGTGGAATAGTTGTTCTCCAGAATCAGTTCAAAAAGCACATGATAGTGGTATACAGAGACAGATCTCTGGGTGGTTTGAATTACTTTATTTTCTTTGTCAAAATAGTGTTAAAAGAGCTTATGATAAATTATGTCATGAAGTGCTCTTCTGTTGAAGTAACCACAGAGACACTACTGTTTCATCTCCTAAAACGGGGGAGGAAGAGATGTTCACTGGTGAGAGAACATGATATATGAGAAATTATTTCTAGAACATGGTTAACTCCCTGAAGGAAGTATGAGAGCATGTGAATTTGAGGATGCAAGTGAAGCCTGCACTGCTCTGTAAGTCACTGCCAGCTGGCTACTTGGAACAGGGTTCACTTTTCTAAAACTGTAATGGCTCAAGTCTCTAGACACCATGGTACAAATTCTGATACTGATCAGAGCTCAACTTTTCTTCTAGGCTCCAACTTGGCAGGCAGGTTTTCCATGACATGTTCAGTGACCCATGTCAAGTCATAATACTGTGAATGAGGGATCCTTTTGTTATATGTTTAATATCTAATAATAAAACTTCTGAAATCTTGTGTTTCCAAAGAAAAAAATCTTTGCTCCTTATTGCTCCCACCGTCTTTCCTAAGGAAAAAGCCTTAGTTTCACTGCAAAGTAAAATGAATCTACAAGGAGTTACATTAACCTTCAACTTAACAAAAAGCTTTATGCTTCTTTTAAATTTCTTCCCTTGATGAGACTTTTTTTCTCACTGTGTTAGAGCCATTGTATAATCACCTTTTCTCTTGATGGAAGGTGATTTTGTTTCTCTCTCCATAAAAATTAAAAACAAACAAAAAAAACCCACCTTGGTCTTGAATCTTACACTCTTACCTGATTCTTGCAAGTCCACAGACCATTTCTGGGCAGGAAAACTTAGGGTATCAGGATCAGAGCAAGGATTTCTTGGTAACTAGAGATGAATTTCCTGTGTGCTGACTGTTTCTTCCTTTTATTCTGTATTCACAGCTAATACAAACTAATTAAGAATGACATACCAAATTCATTTTTGTATGAACTGTAAACAGTGGACTTCAGCAAGGAAAGATAAACATTCTAAGTATTAAAGCTGGTTTCATATTATGGCCCAAATTCATTTCTGTTCAATAATTTCTGGGATAAATGGGTATCACTATATAATTTTTGGCTGTGTAAAACAAACCAATTACTTAAAAAGACACATCAGACTTAAATGTGAAAGAGGGAAAAAAAGCATGAACTGTACAAAGGAAAAGAAAAACCAATAATTTCCGGGATAAATGGGTATCACTATATAATTATTGGCTGTGTAAAACAAACCAGTTACTTAAAAAGACACATCAGACTGAAATGTGAAAGAGGGAAATAAAGCATGAACTGTACAAAGGAAAAGAAAAAAAAAAAAAAAAAGAGAGCAATTTCCACTCGGCAGTGCACAGAAGGTGTGACTTCCATTGCAAGGAAGGCTGGTGGTGTTATTTGCTGTGCTGGGATGCAGGAGCTTACACTGTTCCTAGCTCTGTCATAATGTTGTGCCTCATTCTTCTAGTCTCAGCTTGGAATTTCTCCAACAAGGATAATAATACTCCATTTCAGACCTTTGTCTTTTTATTTAAACTGGAAGACTTTTCGAGCAGGAACCATTTTTTGGTCTGTGTGTCTCTTAAAATACCAGATAATTGTAGCTCCCAAATCTGTAACATAAACTGTTAAGTTCCTGGAAAGGAACCCATGTGCTTAAAAGACCTTTTTGTCTCTGGGTAAAAGTAATTTGTATCTGTTAAGGGCAGACAGAAGAAGCTGTTTATATCTAGATCAGTTTTGTTTAGCCTCAAGTATCTGAGCACATCATGTCATGGTTCAGTATTTTCATTCAGAATAGGGAAGTGCTGAGGGTTTGGTGGTTTCTTTTTGTGTCAAAGGGGCTTTTCCAGGTCATAGTCTGATATAGAGACATGACAACATCACAAAGTCTAGGCCTTGCAAACATTGCTTAAGACTTGCTAGATTGTCTCATTGTCGTTGCATTAATTTGGGCTTGTTATTGCTTAACAAAACTTACAGTGTCTAAAAAGAGACATCCAGGTGTCTCAAAGGCTGTGTGGGAAATGTTTAAGTAGGATAAAACCCGTTAATTTTATATACAATTCAGGATGAGCCTGAATTCAAACCCCAGAAGAAGCATTTGTGAGCTTATGGGAGGTTGAGTAGTTCTGGATTTTGCACCCTAGTTCCCAGTTAAGGGGCCTTAGTTGTACCAGTGGTGTGGTGCTGCAAATCACACGATGTCTTTTCTAATTTTTCTGTTCCTCTGCATGATCCCTGTTACCCAGAATCTTCCCTGCAGAGTACACAAAGAAACAAGCAACTGGAGCTACAAGATGTTCTAAAATCTGCCTCTGTACCCATCTGTTTGCTACCTTGCTACGTTTTTAACCTTTAACAAGATACCCTCGAGTGTTGCCATCTTATTGCAAAGGTTTCGTACCCTCTTGGTGACTTCTCATGGACAGCTCCTCACACCACTGACTCCTTTTTCTTCTCAGCACAGCCAACAACCTCCATCTCACTTCTCACCCAGCCAGCCTACACTTTTACAATACTAATCCTAATTGGAACTAGCTGTGGCCTATTAAGGGCAGGCCTGCTCCTAATTGTTGATAATTAGCACAGCTGTAACTCCTTAGGGGTGAGATTGCCTTCATCACTATCTCTATTCTCCTACATTCCACCCATCCACAGTCGAGTTCCTTTCCATATTGCAAATAAAATCTATTTCAAAATTGGCACCCAAATAGATCAGATACTTCAGTATCCCAGGTGTCTGTGAGTTGGTTTTTACATTGACAGGCTGCTGTAAAGCCTCAGGAAGACAGAGGATGTGTTTTAGTTCTGTGGTTTGAATTAGGTTTGACCAATTTAGTAATAATAAGGCATTTTGAGTAGAAAAATACTTAATTTCATGCTTATATTATCATGCTTATATTTTTGTTTGGACTTATATGTGTAAATATTTGCTCTGAGCTCAGCAAGGAGCTTTCAATAAGTCTTACAAGAATTTTATGTAAAGTTTCTTACACTTGTAATCTGCCAAATGAATATCCTTATGTTAATAACTTATATTTCATTTCTTTCTTGGAGGACGGCGTGGTGCTGGTTCACTGTAATGCAGGAGTCTCCCGTGCAGCAGCTGTAGTCATTGGTTTTCTAATGAATTCAGAAAGACTGAGCTTTGCCAGAGCCTTTTCCTTGGTGAAAAATGCAAGGCCTGCAGCTTGTCCAAATCCTGGCTTCATGGAGCAGCTCCACAAGTACCAAGAACAGATTTTAAAGACAAATGGAAGCATAAACAATCATGACTGATCCAAAGGGAGAAGTGAAATTATCTGTTTTGACTATACATACAGGAAGAGATGTTGGATGTACTTTAATCTGTCATTTTGAAATCCCCTTTCACATGTGCATTTTCAAGTCTTTATATTTTTTTCTTACCCTCCTTTGACCCTGTTTTTTCCAGCATGTCATCAAAAGGCCAAATGGTGTTGTACTGACTTCAAAGAAGTTTTGCCTAAAACCAGAGCACTAATAAAAAGATACAGCTCAGTTTTCCTTGAAATATTAGAAAACAGTAGAATGATGGTTTGCTTACTGAACCATCAGAAAATGTGGGCAATAGAGAAAGGAAGTAAAATAACTGAGGTAAGTTCCTTTCTTTCCAAATCTGTGCTTTCCTACTTGGTTGTAAAATTGAGATAATAAAATTGATTTTAAAATTATATTGCAACTATAGATGATGATATTGAATTTTGTGGGCTACCTAGCCATTCATTTATTTTTTTTTTAATTAAAACTATGGTATTTTGAGGATGCTCAAAATGCATAGGATGCTTTAATGCTTTGTGTATTTCTATTGTTTCTTATCTAGTAGTGGTTTGAAGTGCACTAACATGATGAGTCCAGTCTTGGAACTAGCAGGGTTTTTTTTCCTGTGCATCATTTCAGTAGAGATACAAAAAATGTTGATAATGATCTGTCTCTGCTCATGCTACTGTCTTTTTGTCACATCTGGTCCTCATGTGCTGTCCCCTCACTCCATATGTAAAGAACAGACATCACAGGGTAATTTTGATCCTCCTGAGAGAGCCCAGTCTGAAATTACTGTCTTAATATGCTTTTAAAAAATTGACAAGATTTTAATAGTATTTTGTGGCCTTCATGATTTGTTATATTAATATGCAACAAAATAAAGAGAACACTGTGTTTGGATAAACTGTGTGCTGAAGGTTTGGTTTCAGGATTTGCGTTCTCTCCTGGTACAATAGTTGGAGCCATACCACACGGTACACATTGAACCACGACCTCTCTTGTTCTCAGCGTGAATTGCTCAGGAGTGTGTAGTGACAGGACAAGGGGGAATGGATTCAGAGGGAGTAGGCTGGGATTAGATTATTTACCCTGAGGGTGGGGAGGCCCTGGCGCAGGCTGCCCCATCCCTGGGAGTGTCCAAGGCCAGGGCTCACTGGGATAGTGGAAAGTCTCTTTGCCTACAGCACGGGGTGGAGCTGGATGAGCTTTAAGCTCCCTTCCAAGCCAACCCGTTCCATGATCCCACGCCAAGTGTTAATGCGGGGATCAGGGAACCCCGCGGTATGCGATCGCTGTCCGCGGGGAGCAGCTCGCCGCCTTGTCCCGGTGCTGCAGCCTGGCACTGACAGCCACCCTTTCCCTGGGGAAGGCAGTGTGGGGAGGCCGCTCCGAGCTCCCAGCCCGGGACCAGCCCTTGGTAACCGTGACCGCGTTCCCTCAGCTCTGTTGGCGACCCGCCCCTCCCTGAGGGACGTTTGCCAAGGAGCCGGGAGGGGACCGGCCACCAGCCCATGCCGGGCGCCGACACCCTCACCCCCGGCCGGGGCTCCGCCCGCCCCATTCCGTCCCAACATGTCACGGGGTGGGTCGGAAGTGACGGCGGCAGGAAGCTCCGTCCCGTTTGAAAGCGCCCGGCGGAGCGCCCGCCACCGCCTCTTTCCCGCCATCCGGGCCGACATGGCCGCCTTCGCCATGGAGCTGCCGCCCGCAGGTGAACGGGGCCCGCGGCTCCGCCAGCCCGCGCCGCGCTTCGGCCGTGCTGGGCCCGCTTCGGGGGGCCGCGCTGCCGGCCGGGGGCTCCCTGCGGGCTCCCCGGCGCTGCTGTGAGGGCAGCGGGGCCGGGCCGAGCCCCTGCGCTAGGCGGGGGAGTGGGCGCTGCTGAGCCGAGTGCGAGACGGCGCCGGGAAGGGGCGGTTCGCGCTGGGCTGATGCGAAAGGGGAGCGGGCTTAGATCGATCGGCCGACACTTGTAATTGCGAAAAATGCAAGGTTGTGATAAGCTCGGCTTACCTGTAAAATGAAGGTTAAACCGCTTTTGGTCTCATCAATACAAGTAAATATCTCAGAGGCGGGTGCCGGGAGGATGGTGCCAGGCTCTTTTCAGTGATGCCCAGCGACATGTTTTGGTCTCATCAATACAAGTAAATATCTCAGAGGCGAGTGCCGGGAGGATGGTGCCAGGCTCTTTTCAGTGATGCCCAGCGACAGAGACAGGAGTAATGGCCATAAACCAAAACAAGGAGTTCTGTCTCAGCGGGAGGAGGAACTGGACCGACCACTGGAGCAGGCTGCCCAGTTTCCCTTTCTGAAGACATTCCAAACTCACCTGGAGACATTTCTGTGTCCCTGCTCTGGGTGACCCTGCCTTGGCAGAGGGTTTGGAGTAGATGATCTCCAGCGGTCCCTTCCAATCCTGTGATTTTAATCATTTCCTGTGTCTTGTGTTATGTTTGTTTAATAGAGCCCACAATAGAAAGAGCTGCCTTTGTCTTTCACTCGCCTTTTTCATGTTGTAAAATTTTGTTTTCAGGAGCTGAACCAATGACTCTTGGCTCCCCGACATCTCCAAAACAAGGAACTAGCGCTCAGTTTCTCCCAGGGTTTTTGATGGGTGACCTACCTGCACCAGTGACTCCACAGCCACGTGCTTTATACGGCCCTTCAGTTGGTGTCATGGAAACAAGGTCTCCGCTACTTACAGGTCAGAATTTGTCAAATGTTGGAAAATTGTCCTGAAAGCAAAAAAAAAAAAAAGGTTTGTCTCATTGTTCTGCATGACTGTTGCAGACTTGAATCCTTATAGTTTTATATCTTTCTATAAGCAAACTGCACTGATTGAGTAAGTGGTGAACTCAGTGTATTCAATTGTAATAAATGTTTTAAATGTGTCAGTTTTGGTATCAGGAAAACTTTGTTTTACAGGGAAGGTAATAAACCTCTCCTAATACAGAATCAAATTATGTGACTTTTTACAAGTCAATTGCGTATACATTGATATTGAAAACAAAGATATCTCCTGGGAAACTAAATGCAGTTTGTGCAAACTGCTGATTTCTTTGCAGAATTTTTTCTATTTCTTTGAATTCTAAAAGGTCACAGATTGTCAAACTTACAAAAACTGGGTGGAGAAATAGTGAAAATAAACTTCTTAATTAGTATTTAGTGGTTATAGCTAAAGTCTTGATGTCTGCTGTCATTGGACTGGAGTAGTTTTCCTAGCTACTAGATGCTCATTTCTCTTTAACCACCTAATTAATCAAACTAGAAGTTCTTACCCATTTTAGTATTGTACATCTGTTTTCTTCTCTGAGAAGAATGAATGAGTAATTGACATGCCATGGGTGATCTTGGCTTTTGTAGTCAATCAGTTGGCATAACTTAATATCTGATAGTGTTAATATGCTAGTCATTTTGTAGGAAAAATTGAGGATTAAAGTACTCCAAGAATTTCTCTTAATAAAATATTCTCTTCATTGAATGTCAGGCTGGATTGGACTCGATGATCTTTCCATGTCCCTTCCAACTTAAAATGTTCCATAATTGGAGATTTATTGGTCTTCTGCTTCTTGCTCTTGTCTGCCTGCCCTTACATCTGGGAACAAACCTCTTACGAAAATATTTATGAAACTGAAAGTAATTGTGTGAATTTCACCCAATGGTTTTTAAAGGGTTTATTATAGCCTCAGAGTATCAATTTCAGGAAAAGGGGAGCCAGTAAGATACTAGCATAGACTTCCCAAAGGGAGAGATCAGGAACATCACTTAAACTGCAAACCTTCATGGGAGAGTGCTCTACATAATGCACATTATTCCATGTAACAGTAGCAGTTCTTGTAGGTGTTAAACAGTTCAGAGTAAACCAAGCTTTTCCAATCTTAAATGTAAATCCACACAAAGGGTTAAGATAAGTTCTTTCAAGGAGTTTAATTCTCTGTTATACTGGAAGTCCCAAAATGGGAGGGCAGCTGGTTTAACTTCATCCTGTCTATATGGAAAAAAGTCCCTGCTCTCAAGAGTTTACATTTTTATTTAATATGAAATGAGATGAGAAGCCAAGGAATTTGGACAGTAATGTGCAATGTCTCAGTGCATTTGGGTATGTTTTTTTACCACGCAGGATATCTCAATTTTTAAAATCTTGCTTTTGCATCTGTACTATAGGCAAGTTAGTCTCTGAAACAATTAAAATAGATTTCTAGCCTGGCTTAAAATTGAAAGATACAGCCATGCTCAAGACTTCAGAGAAAGAACATGTAAACATTGAATATAATGGGTTAATAAGAGGTCTGAAAGTTCTAAATAATACTTCTGTAGGATGCTGCTTGAGACACCTGTGATGTTCCTACCTGGAGCATTCAAACCTGAACAGTTTGGTAGGACAGATGGCTCTGCAAACCTCCAGTGAAACAATCAAGTCTCAACAACAATGAACACAAGAGCATGGCTGAATGTATCATTGAGGTTTCAAGAACAAGTAGCACCAAATAAAATTACAAGTTTTCTCATGCTCTTCTTCTGTTCCTTTGACTTGCAGGAGGGTCTCCCCCACAACCAGTAGTCCCTTCACATAAGGATAAAGGTGGTGCTCCACCAGTTAGAAGCATATGCAATCAAGTCTTAACAACAATCAGCACAAGAGCATGGCTGAATGTATTATTGAAGTTTCAGGAACAAGTAGCACCAAAGCAAAATTACAAGTTTTCTCACACTCTTCTTCTGTTCCTTTGACTTGCAGGAGGGTCTCCCCCACAACCAGTAGTCCCTTCACATAAGGATAAAGGTGGTGCTCCACCAGTTAGAAGCATATATGATGAGTTATCTAGTCCTGGGCTTGGATCAACACCTCTGTCCTCAAGAAGAACAGTAAGTGTCCTCTGTACTGGCCTGTTCTTAGCAGAAGATGTGAGGCAGCTTACTGCCTCAGTGGATTCTCAAACTTATTTGTATAAACTGCTGTAGCAGAATGAGTGATGACCCTTCAGATCATGCTGCTGCTTAGTATGGGTTGTTTGGTGTACTTGTTCCTCTTTAAACAGGAGCTGTGGTCATGATGCACATTCCTGTTACTGCCAATTTTCAGTTCAGTAGGAAATGAAAAATGCAATTCATCCTCAGTTGTGCAAGCCATGCCTCAGTTATGTTCTCAAATTCAGCTTTGTTTGTCAGCTTTTCACTTTCTTGTAAGTTTATTGGGCTGCTGATTGTCAGAAGGACCCTTCCACAACGTGAAAGGAAGTTGTAGCAAGGTGGAGGCTGGTCTCTTCTCCCAGCTAACAAGTAATAGGACAAGAGAAAATGGCCTCAAGTTGTACCAGAAGAAGTTTAGATTGGATATCAGGAAAAAATTCTTCACTGAAAGGGTGTCAGGCATTGGAACAGGCCACCCAGGGAAATGTTAGAACTGCCATCCTTGAAAGTGTTCAAAAATGTGTGGAAGTGGCACTTGGGGACATGGTTTAGGGGTCAGGATGGTTGGACTTGATGATCCCAGAGGTCATTTCCAACCTTAATAATTCTGGGTTTCTGTGATTACCTTTTAGAAGGCAATAGAGGCACTTATGGGAACAGAAGGAATTTTTTCTGAATAAAATATCTAATCAATGTTTGGGTAGACAGTTGGGGTTCATTTTGAAAGAGAAACACTGAAATTTCTAGGAGATAAATTTTATAATAAGCTCTGCTGCTTAACTGACTAATGAAGCACTACTAGGTCCTTTTTCACTGAACTCTTTTGATGCAAGGAGAACATTTTAAACTGAATGAGCAGTCTTTGTATTGAGTGTTGCCTTCTCAAAAGTATTCTGAAAGCTGAGGTTCTCCATGAAGGACAGAATCCTATAGTGTCTTAAAGGACTGGATATTAAATTTCAAAAAAAGTTGAGCAGCTATCAGAACCTTTGTTGCTAGGTCTACAGGTACTCCAGGCTATTCCATCTTGTATCTAAGAAATGCCATGATTCAGGCTAAAAATAGACTAAAATAGTTTTGGGTGTTGAAATCCTATGTTAAAAAGAAAATGACTGCTACCATCTGAAACTCAAAGTATACTTTCCTTCTGTGCACTAAATAGTTGAGTAGGAAAGTAAGTCTAGTAACAGTCTCCATACAAGGGAAGGCTGTGTTTCCATGATGTCTGAACCCTTTAAGCAGTGAAAATGCTGATAAACTTAGGATACTAATATCCTTCCCATTGGAATGCATGCATTGGAATGAATGTGTGACTTATTCCAGTGCAGCAGTAGTGACAGGGCTGTTTTAAGAAGGTAAACCAAAGGGTTTCTGAGTATTGATACTTAAAGCTACTTTGTTTCACAAAGCGTATGTCAAATATGTTGTCAAATAACTTTTCATTAATAGCTCTTGGTAATCTTTTGTTAAATATACATGAAAATATCTATTCTCTAAAAAGTTAGGAATAACTTAAGGCAACCAGTTAATACTCTTAAACCTGAATGTTTAAATAATTTGAAAATTGTCTCTCTTGATCTGAGCAGTATACCTGTAAGAATAATTTGTTACTTTCTGTATATTAATGCAGGCCTAGGAATAACTTAATGCAAACAGTTAATACTGTTAAACCTGAATGTTTAATTTGAAAATTGTCCCTCTTGATCTGAGCAGTATACCTGTAAGAATAATTTGTTACTTTCTGTATATTAATGCAGGCCAGCTTTACTTTAACACAGAGCCCATCAGTTGGAATTCTGCCATCAACTCCGGGAGCAGGTAGATGTCCTGTCAAAATTTCTATTCTCTTTTCATACTGCTTTCTTTAATACAGAAAAATCATCAGTGTTCAAGCTACATCAGTTCCTTGCTAGTTTATGAAGAGGTGGTGTATTTGTTAGCTTTTCAAAAGGTGTGTGGGTATGAGTAGGAAATGATTATTCATTTTGAGACTGAGTTTCAAGCAGCTTTTCTTGTTCCTTGTTCCGAATGTGGTGTTGAACTGAGAACAGAGGTGGTTGTAATTAAATGAAGAAACTGAGATTGATGGATTGCCTTCCATCTTCACAAGGTTTGATATCTTGTGTATGAACCAGTGGCTTCTTGCTAACTTGCTATGCTTTATACTGTTCCTATTTGGCAACTGTATGAGCTGTTGGTGTTTTGAAGTCAAAGAGAACACTAGGTTGCTAGTCATAAAACTTACTGGTGTGTTTGCAGATGTGAAGTTATGATTGACTTACTTGTTCTGTCTGTGAGTAAATCCCCATCAAACTCTTCCACATACAAGTGAAATGCTTGGCACTGAATTTATTCTTTCACTATAAACCTCTGTCTTGCAAAAGAGATTTGTTCAGCAATACCATTTCAATTTAACAGCCTCGAGCATGTTCAGTCCTGCAAGTATTGGGCAGCCTAAGAAGACTACTCTGTCTCCTGCTCAGCTGGATCCTTTTTATACTCAAGGTGATTCCCTTACTTCAGAAGATCAACTTGATGACACATGGGTAACTGTATTTGGGTAAGTTGATTTCCAAAGTATCGGAAAAACCTGGGTGAAGTCTTTAGAGCATAGGAGAAAAATGCTTGGGCATTGATGTTGTCTGGCATTGGTATGTGTTGCAAGTACAGCTATGGTTAAAGCAAGCAAACACATACATTTCAGTGAGGCATATTAAATTATTTTTTCTAGTTAGAAAGGCACCATTCTGCTGTTGGGGTGTATGGTAAAGTGCCTAGAAGGTGGTGGTATTTCTCAAGTCACTGCTTCTGATATTACAATGGTCTCTTCTGGATTTCTGTAAATGCTTCCTAGGGTTATATCTTGACACCTGAATTCTTAAACTACTCGTAATTTTTTGAGTATTTTTTTCTGTCTTTCAGATTTCCTCAAGCATCAGCTTCGTATATTCTACTACAGTTTGCTCAGTATGGAAACATATTAAAGCATGTGGTATGTCTTAGTTTGACACTTAATGCCAGAAAACATTGTGAATTAAGCATTTTAAAAACTACATTTCACAATTTCCACTTCATCTCATTCAGATGTCCAACACAGGAAACTGGATGCATATTCGATATCAGTCTAAGCTTCAAGCCCGGAAAGCCTTAAGCAAAGATGGAAGAATTTTTGGTGAATCTATCATGATTGGTGTCAAGCCTTGTATAGATAAAGTAAGTTAATAGCTGCTTTTAGTTCAAAGGCACTCTGCTTTTGGTCTTTCTTTTTATTTTCCCTGACCTCTTTAATTTTTTTTTTCTTTTGGAATTGCAAATTGTAGGTAGTTTGTCTATATAGATATAGTTTGTTACACATTTACATAAGTTTTTTCTTAAATATTTGTCAACATTTCCTGCTGAGAAGGATCATTATGAGCAATCTCTGTGCTCCTTGGAAGTTACAATGCACACAATTATATTGCTGTATGAGACAAGCAAGTGAAACCATAATATAAGACAAAATTTAGATAAGTTTCCTGACTGGAATGTAGAGCCTGCAACAGATACCTAATGGCAGATTAAGACTGTTACTGCTCCTAATTGTACCTCTCTATTTTTTATGTGACTATGTGCTTCTGGCTCTTGAATTTATCTTAGTACTTTGGACTGAAAGTTTGTTACCAAGAATTTCTCAATCCTGTTCTCCACCTGCCCCTATAAAAACATGTCACTCTCTTTTAAGTAGTAGTTGGGGGTAGATGTAGCTGTCTTGTAGTCTTAATATTAACATGAGCTATTAGTGTCTAGGTATTGGCAATATCCTGACCTTTAATACCTGCAGCCCTTTGCACTGGGTACTGTACATTAGCTTAAGCAAATAACAGTCCTTCTTCAGTCATTCTACACAGATTTTTTTTGGTCTCTTTCAAGGATATATGGTACTAAAGAGTAATGTAAGCTTTCCAATGTAAAACATTCTGAGAAGGCAGCCTTAGAAACTGAACTTGCAATTACTGAAGTTTTAGCAGTCTGAAACATTTCTTACACTCAGTAAAATTCAGAAACAAGTACTTCTATGGCCCTTTTCTCTGTGGGCTTCTGCTGGTGGTCTGTCCATGCCTTTTTATACTTTTGGTGTCCAGTTTGTGTCAATGAATAAATTGCTCGTAAACTCAAGCTCTAGGAGTAATGATCTAAGACATAATTGCCAGGCATCTGATCTTCATTGCTTTTGAATTTTCATTTTGTCTTTTGGGGATAGTATTCACTTTCATATACCAAGAAATAAACCCACAATCATTAATTTGTATTTTTGGAGGCAAAAGATTTCAGGAGACTAATCCATTGAAGGATTGGTTTTGGTAAGACTTTCCTGCAATTGAAAACTAGATATGAAGGATTTGACATCAACACTTGGGCTTCTGATTTAAAAGTATGAGTTAATTCCATGGGTTCCCCTTGTGCTAAGCAGTCAGCTGCCCACCCACCACGTACACCAATCCTATTGTTTATTTTGGTAAGTGCTCTTCTACCAAATGTGCTGCTGAATTTCTGCTGTCTTTAGGCTGGTGGAATCCTATGTTCCACTGAGTCTGAATGCACCAAATCATGTTATTTACCATCCTGTTTTCTCTGGTTTGTTGTGGAACTTGTGGTTCCTATCAAGTCACCTCCTACCTCTTCCATTCTACACACATTCCTTTCTAAACACAAGCTTACGAAATGGAGCCTTGAAGTTTGAGTGCATTCCCTGTTGTATTTTATTCTCTACATTGTTTCAAACTTGGCTGACATTTAATACAGACAGTGAACAGATTCCAACCTTCCACTACTTTGCAATGGCATAATTTCACATGTAAATGATTGCAGTGAGGAAAATGCTTGGTGGTCATGTGTACCTGTATGTTCTGTACTGACACACCTTTTACCTTTTGGGATCCAAATAAGATTTATCAAAAAAAATCAAATAGTTGATGATCTTAGATGATAAAGGTTGAAATACTGCTTTTCAGTATTTGTTTACATTATATTAACTCTCTATTTAAGAGTGTGATGGAAAACTTTGAAAGAAGCTCTACGTCCTCAATGTCTTCGATTTTCACTCCACCTACAAAATCTGCTGGCACACCAACACAGTCTGCAAATAATACTGCAAGGATTTCTACCATGAGACCTCTTGCAACAGCATATAAGGCTTCCACTAGTGACTATCAGGTATTTTGAAGGAAATAGGAACATGTGTTTTTGTGTTACCTCCCCTTACCTCTGTGAGGCTGTGCAGACATTAACTTCAACGTGACCTTACCTTTTGCTGTCAGTTCTTTAATGATGTGGTTCACATACAAGCTCAGTCTGTTCAGTCTCTAAAATAAAAATTAAAAAATACTAAATTAAAGACTTGTCACTTTTCCAGGGATTAAGGGCTTGTTTTGAAGATATTTCAAACATATTTTGTCAAAATATAGTAGCACTTAGGAAAAGAAGAAATAAATTGTTAATGTAAGAACTATTACCTACATGTTGACTGATTCTCTGTATTTTCTCTTTCTGTTTTTCTCCCTGCCTTCTAGGTGGTTTCTGACAGACAAACTCCTAGGAAAGATGAAAGTATTGTATCTAAAGCAATGGAATATGTTTTTGGCTGGTAATGTACAAGAGGAAGTAACACACTAAGCTGGACAGGGTTTGAACTATGCTACTGGCATTTGTAGTTAGTTGTATAACTACTGGTGGCAGTATTTTATCTTACACAGGACCTGTTATGCCTTCAGTTTATTCAGAAGACATGTAGCCTGCACTTTAAATGATGGTGGTGTACACATGGTTTTACAGACTGAGTAAGTGTAAATAAAAGTGCTTTATCCCTGTTTGTTCTCTGGTGGCATGATTGTGAAAAAAATCTATCTCATTAAGAGAAGTTGTCTGAACTCAGCAGCCTGTCAGTATCCTGAGGGAGAGGTGGGCAGGACTGGAATACATCATTTTATTCAGCCTCTAATCAATGACTGTGCCTTTGGTTGTGTTTAAAGCCAAAGGGGGAGCTGCTGTCTCCAGTGAAACAAAACTTCCTCAGCTGAAAAGTTTTCTAGTAGTGCTGGGAGGCCAGGCTGTTCTTCCCCAGTTCTGTGTTTCAGCAGCAGAAGGTTTGTGTGTGCTGTGCCCTTAAGGCAGCTGAGGGCAGCTTCTGTCTGTGCAAGCTGTGGTGGCTTTGGGATGCATGGAGAGGGCCTCAAGGAAGTCCAGAGGAGGCCAGCAAGGACCAGGAAGTGGTCCAGGAACTGGAGCATTACACTGATAGGCTGGGAGAACTGGGAATGTTCAGCCTGAAGGTGGCTCCAGGGAGCCCTTCCCAGTGCCTAAAGGGGCTCCAAGAGAGCTGGAAAGGAACTTTGGGCAAGAACCTGGAGTAACAGGGGGAATGACTTCTCACTGCCAGAGGGTGGGTTTGGATGGGATATTGGGAAAAGGGGGAGCTGGTGTCTCCAGTGAAACAAAACTTCCTCAGCTGAAAAGTTTTCTAGTAGTGCTGGGAGGCCAGGCTGTTCTTCCCTCTTCCAATACAAACTGCTGGGGGATTCTGTGATTCCCAGAGCTGAGCAAAACTACAATTGTACTCAAGTTCTCAGCTGCTGAAAACTTTGGGCAAGAACCTGGAGTAACAGGGGGAATGACTTCTCACTGCCAGAGGGTGGGTTTGGATGGGATATTGGGAAACTCCTGTTCTATTTCTGTGAGCTACAAAATCTAACCAGCTGATATATTCACATTAGATCAAAATCCAGAGGAGGGAAGGTAAAGATGGATTAGTCCAGTTCTAATGGCAGGTGTCCCTGCCCATAGCCAGGCAACTGGAACTACAGGGTCTTTAAAATACTTTCCAATACAAACTGCTGGGGGATTCTGTGATTCCTAGAGCTGAGAGCAAAACTGCAATTGTACTCAAGTTCTCAGCTGCTGAAAAAACATCACAGCATCAAAGGAGCTTCAGGACTCCAGCTTAGTCACCATACCAACTTGCCAATCTCAAATTCAGCATAGGACTCCAGTTTAGCCTTATATAGTCAGCATACCAACTTGCCAATCTCAAATTCAGCATCTTGGTTGTCACTGCAGACTCTGGAATTGGTGTAGTTCCTTATCCCAATATTAGGTAGCCCAAAGGCAGCAGAACAGGCACTGACAGAGCCAGAGGAGCTCTTTCTTGCTGGAGAAAACCACACATTTAAACTGCAAAAGGGTAGATTTGGGTTAGATGCTCTTGTAAGCACTTTCCAGGACTCTCCTCTGTGCACGGAGCACTTTTCATGCCTGCTCTGAACAGTCTGGAAAACAGAGCACAATCTGGCTGTGGGAACAGCAAACCCCAAATACAGGAGGAGAAAGAAGCAGCAGCTGTTTTGCAGCTGTGCCCAAGGGAGACTGTAAGGGTCTCCTCTCTCTGGTCTCACTCTCCTCTCTCTGGTCTCACTTGGTTGGGTTTCTGATTGTTTGTGAGGCAGGAGCTGTGATTGCTCAGTTGTGGGGACCAGAAATGCAGCCAGGATCCCAGCACTGCCTGACAGCGCTCAGTACAGTGACATTGTCATGTGTCAGCCCCTGTGCTGCTGCTTCATTTGCTTCATTTTTAGTACACCCAAAGCTCACTGTAAGTCAAGTGTGGTTTCTGGTTCTGCCCTCTTCCTCTCCCTTTGTAGGGAAGGACCACTGCTGTGCTTTCAAGGAAGCTATTATTGAATAACTTCCAGCATTCCAAGCTCCTTTGCCTTCAGTGGATGCTTGCCATGGAATCCCTCACAGCTGGATTCAGAAAATACTGAAGTTGACTTCTAAAATCCAGGGTCTTCGTCCTACTGGTGACGTTCAGTGTGCTCAGCAAGACCCTTAGGTCCACAATGTTGTGAAACCAGATTTTCCAGCATGATCTGCCTTGTTTCTCTGCACAAAACGCAGCACAGAAAAGAACAGCAGGATGGGGCCTGTGTGCTCCAGGGCTCAGGTTTGGCTCCACTTCAGCTCCACAAAGATACAAACAAGGTGAAGAAGCTGAAATGTTTATTAATAGCAAGCAAAGCAGAGGGATGAGCTCGGGAGAAGGAGAAGGGAACAAGCAGGGTCTGAGGGCTGCAGGCAGGGAGCAGTAAAGAGGGAAGGCAAGCTCAGGTCTGCCCAGCATCAGCTGTGCTTGGAGCTGCAGTTGCTCTTCTCTGATCTCCGAGCTGGATTCGGAAAATACTAAAGTTGACTCTTCTAAAATCCAGGGTCTTCGTCCTACTGGTGACGTTCAGTGTGCTCAGCAAGACCCTTAGGTCCACAATGTTGTGAAACCAGATTTTCCAGCATGATCTGCCTTGTTTCTCTGCACAAAACGCAGCACAGAAAAGAACAGCAGGATGGGGCCTGTGTGCTCCAGGGTTCAGGTTTGGCTCCACTTCAGCTCCACAAAGATACAAACAAGGTGAAGAAGCTGAAATGTTTATTAATAGCAAGCAAAGCAGAGGGATGAGCTCGGGAGAAGGAGAAGGGAACAAGCAGGGTCTGAGGGCTGCAGGCAGGGAGCAGTAAAGAGGGAAGGCAAGCTCAGGTCTGCCCAGCATCAGCTGTGCTTGGAGCTGCAGTTGCTCTTCTCTGATCTCCAGGATGTCTCCTCTTGCATGGGATCTGGTGCTGTCCTGGTTGTGTTGATTCAGATGAATTTAGTGCTGTAGCTCTTTCATCGAACATGACTCGAACGATCAGGTTTGTGTTGGAGGGGCTGTCATCTGTGCTAAGGGCTTGAAGGGCTGAAACAAACAGACCCACAGTCAGAGTGAGGAAACCCCCTGAAGGGACCAGCCCAACCAGCTCTTGCCATGGCCTGGAGAAAGCAGGACACAACAAACATCAGCTAAAAAGTGCTGGCCACAAATCCCCCCACAGACCGCTCAAATGGCTCTGTGACCTCCGATGCTGCCCCTTGCCCACACAAGGAGCGGAGCCAGCCCCAGCTGGGGCAGGGATCGCAGCTTCTCCTAATAGCTCCCACTGACACCCTGCTGGCCTCACTCACCCTCACAGATGAGCTGCAGCTCCTCCGGCTGTCCCCTCATGAGCATCCCGGCAATCCCTAGGAACAGAGAGCCTGCCACGGCCCGCGCCCGGACCCTGATGGAGTGGGGAAGGGAGGGACCGAGACCCGGGTTTGTGCCTCACCAATGGACCTGACAGCCGCCTCTCGTAGGGGCTCCTGTGGGCTCTGCAGGTACGGCAGGGCCAGGCGCAGGTGCTCGGTCGCTCGGCTGGTTCTCATCGTGGCAGTGGAAGAACAGAGGGAGCAGACTCTGGCTCACATGCATCTTCAGGGGGTTTTTTCCTTTTTCCACTACCGATTCCATCACCTTTTGGTAGAGGCGAATTGAGAGCAGCTGCACATGGCTGTTGTCCTGGTGGAAAGGAAAAAACTCAGCACTGGATTCTCCAGTCCCTCCTGTGCACAGGCCCAACAATCCACAGGGCACCACAGTTCTGGACAGCACCCAGTGGCCATGGCTGGGGGCGCAGAGCCTTACATTGTCAAAGAGGGGCCGGAGCGCATCAGCCAGTTTCGGTGCTGTGGGGCTGGATGTTAGGATATCTTTGTTCAGGAGCAAATTTGTGAACACAGAGAGACTCATCTCAACCACCTCTGTGTCTTCATTCTTCAGTAGCTCCACAAGGCATTCAGACAGGCCGCACATTTTTTTGGCCTATGTGGAACACAAGGCTGTGCTGTGAATGCATGAAAAGCTTCACCACCAACACTGTTCCAGTGGTGCAACCCCACCTGCCGGCCAGGGAATGCAGAAGCCAAAGGCCTATCCCAAAGTACTCAGGGAGCTGAACAGCGAGCCTGGAGCAGCTGCCACAGCTCCCAAAGGCCAGCCAAGGCCAAGGGGCTGCTTGCCGCAGTCCCACACTACCAGCACAGCTTCAGCTGCTGCTTCCTCACCATCGAGGGGTCCCTGCTGAGGACCACGAGGCCTTTGAGTGCCAGGCGACACCTCTCCATGGACTCGCTGTGCAGGTGCCTTGTCATGATCTCCAGGATGATGTTACCCCATTCATTCAAATCCAGGCAATCCAGGACCTGAAAGGCACAGCTCTTCCGAT
>NW_024371704.1:3034365-3141654 GCF_014805655.1 Passer montanus
CGTGTGTAAGGAGAGGGGCGGTGGGGAGAAGGAGGTCTCACCTGGCCAGCAGACCCACTGCATAGTGGTGGGTGTCGGCACAGAGCAGCGTGTCCCAAGCACACTTGCGTTCCATTGCCATCAGTAAATCCACACACTGCAGATGGTGGAACAATGCCTTCACAGTGTTCACTACAAAGCTGTGTGCAGAACAAAGCCCAGGTTATGCTGGGACCCCAGGCTTTAGCCCTGGGGACATGGGAGTGACAGGAGGACTGGAATGGAGCACCTGTTGGGATTGGTGGGAAGGCCATTTTCCTCCTGACATCTCTTCCAGAAAGTATTTACGTCCTCTGACATCTGCTCTGTAGTGATGAGAACTTGGCAGAGCAGAGCCACAAGGAGATGGGGGGAATATTCCACAAATGGCTCTGGGCACCAGGGCAGGCGGAGCATCTCCCAAATCACCCTGGTTCCCTGCAAAGGATAAACCATCTAGAGACATCACTCAGTACCGAGTGGGAAGACCTGAGCATATGAGGAAGAGGCCAGAGAGACACAGGGGTAGCATCTGGCTAGTGCCCTTGAACCTGCCCCTAAACCAGGTTTCAGCCCAGTGCCTGAGGCAGGGAGATGCATTGCAGTGGGGGAGAGGATGGAGAGGCACTGGAGAAGCAACCTGTGTACAAGCAAAGGCCAGTTACAGAAACTCACAGCCAGGGCAAATACATCCTTATTGTCCCCATCAGAGGTGTACATTTTTTGCAGTGGCCAGCCATCCATCACACAAAGCAGTGTTGGCAGCACCTTTTCCACTGTTGTTCCTGATGAGGCTATGGTCTTCCACATGATTGCTGCACCTCTGCAGGACCAGAGCTGTGTCAGGGGCGTCTCAGCCAGAGCACTGTAGCCTGGGCAGCTACAAAGGCCCAGATGACAGAACCACAGTGCCCTGAGGCGTAGGGAGGGAACACGTCAGGAGGCTTAGGGGCTGACAAGCCAGGGCTGGGAAATGGAGGGTCCAGTGGCTCCTGGAACTCTCTGCCTGTCTAGCAGACCCCATTGGACTGGCTGTCCAGGGTGATGGGTCCTACAGGCTGGTGAGACCTGAGTCCTCAAGGCAGCTGGGCACTGTACCTGTCACATGATGGGGCACAGCGCAGGAGGGTCACTGCGACATCGGTGGGGTGTGCCTCAGTCAGCCGCAGGATGTCCATGAACAGCCTGTCGTCTGGAGACCCGTCGGACACGAGCTTCTGGTGCATGTTCCTCACAAAGCCCGGCACCTGCAGAAGGCACGGGGAGACTTGGAGAGCTGCCAGAGCAGCAACTTCCCCAGCTTCCCTGCAAAGTGCTTCCCTTCCCACCACATTGGGCTGGGCCTGAAAGGCTGAGGAGGCCCAGTGGAACTGGCTTGAGGTGTCACGCAATTCCTGGGGGCACCCAGCCCTGGCCACAGGCCACTTACTTGACTCGGATTGGAGACAAGTCTCTCCCCAAAATGATCCAGGCTGGGAGCAGCAGCTATGCTCTGAGGGGCTGTGGGGCCAGGCTCTGCTGCACCCTTGGTAAACATGGTGAGCATCTCTTGACACCAAGGGACGTTTGAAAACATCTGCAAAACAAGGAACAATAGGGAAGAGAGGGATGATCCATTGAATGCTCCAAGGGTGATGCTCGGCTGAGAAGATGGAGATGGCTCTCAGTACCTGGCCTACAGAGTGCCAGCAGCTACGGGAAGAGTCTG
Organism: Passer montanus; assembly: GCF_014805655.1. Taxonomy (NCBI): domain Eukaryota; kingdom Metazoa; phylum Chordata; class Aves; order Passeriformes; family Passeridae; genus Passer; species Passer montanus. The sequence goes on from NW_024371704.1 coordinate 3,036,092, forward strand.
GCCCTTGTGTCTGGATCTTGGCTGAATCTGGCAAAGAGCAAGGAATGCCAGAGCTGAGGGGCTGCAGGAGAGGCCAGAGAGGACAGCCCAGTCCTGTAGTCCCCAGGCAGGGACAGCCCCGGGATGGCCCAGGCTAGCAGGGCCTCCAGGTCCAGCCCAGCAGAACCTCCAGGCCCAACCCCTCTTCTGTCCTATTCATGGGCAGGTCCAGAGGGAAGGGATGGGATGGGGCAGGGCCAAGCTGGCTGCAGGCACCAGCCCTGTGGCCCAGCTCTGCCACTCACCCCTCTTCAGCAGCTGGAACCGCTCCAAGTCAGTATGTTGCTGTGGCAGGACACCACTAGGGCATTTTTCCACCATCTTGGGTAGGCTGGGAGGTCTCTCTGCCATGTCAATGTCTCAAAGTTCTGATCATGGCAGTGGAAGAAGAGCGGGAGCAGGCTCTGGCTCACGTGCTTCTTCAGGGCCTTTTTCCCCTTTGCCACGACCGATTCCATCACCACTTGGTAGAGGCGAATGGAGAGCTGCTGCACAAGGCCGTTGTCCTGTCGGAAAGGAAGCAAAACTCCTCCGCATTAGCTGCTCCAGGCCCCCCTGCGCCCCGGCCCAAGGCAGCACCCAAGTGCCCGTGGCTGGGGGCACAGAGCCTTACATTGTCAAAGAGCGGCCAGAGCGGCTGGGAAGGAGCCTGGCACCAGGCTCAGGAGCTGACAAACAGAGGAGCCACAGCGGCCTGGAACGCTCCGCCTGTCTGGCAGTCATCAGGGCCAGGCCCTACAGGGTGACAGGCCCGTGAACCCTAAGCCCTCGAGGCACGTGGGGCTGCCCTACCTGTCACACGACGGGGCCCAGCGCAAGAGGGTGACCAGCACATCCAAGGGGTATTCCTTGGTCAGCTCCAGAAGGGCCTTGTCCAGCCTGCGCTCAGCAGACTGGTTGGCCGTGAGCCACCCGTGCATGTACCTGACCAAGGCTGGCACCTGCAGAAGGCACGGGGAGACTTGGAGAGCTGCCAGAGCAGCAACTTCCCCAGCTTCCCCTGACAAGCGCTTCCCTTCCACCATACTGGGCTGGGCCTCAAAGGCTGAGAGAGCCTGACAGACCTGGCTGGAGGCACCACACCATTGCTGGGGCCACCAAGCCCTTGCCCCAGGCTGCTTACTTGCTTTGGATCGGGGACACCCTTCTCCACAAGCAAATCCAGCATGGCAGCACTGGTCTCGGCATCGAAGAGCTGAAAGTCGGCCAAGACTCCGCTGCCCGCCCTAGCGGTCTCTTCCTGCCCAAGGCACGTGATGAAATCACTGATGGTCTGCAGGGAAGGCCAGCAAGACAGGGAGAATCCATGGAGTGCTCCAAGCCTGGTGCTTGGCTGAGCAGTGACAGCAGGCCCAGCCCAGGTGGGGATGGCCGCAGGTACCTGCGCTGTCCTGCTGAAGCAGCCGGGGGCGGGTTCCCGTTCTTGTGTCCCGTCCTTGGCGGCATCTGGCAAAGAGCGAGCGCAGCCGGAGCTGAGGGGCTGCAGGAGAGGCCAGAGAACACAGCCCAGCCCTGCGCTCCCCAGGCAGGGAGAGCTTCGGCATGCCCTGGGGGATGGAGCACGGCCGCCTGCAGGCCCAGCCCCGCTTCTGTCCCATCCATGGCCATGTCCACAGGGATGGGATGGGGCCAAGCTGGCCGCAGGCACCAGCCCTACGGCCCAGCTCTGCCACTCACCCTCCTGCAGCAGCTGGAACTGCTCCAGCTCTTCAGGCTGCTGAGCTGAGGCAGCTCCAGCCTCCTCCTTCTCCAGCCTGGCCAGCTTGGGCATGCTGGAGGGTGTGTGCTCCATGTCACACTTTGGTGTTGAGTGCTTGCTGCAGCAGAGGTGGCTCAGAAAAGCTCCAAATGAGCAAGTGCTGCAGTTGTGCCTTGAAGGCACCTGAAACGCTGAAGCCTCGGGAAGGCTACAGGACAGCAAGTCCTGCAGCCTGTCCTCGAGGCCACCAGCAAGAGAAAGGTCTCAGAAAATAAATGGGACTGTCAGTCCCGCAGTTTGTCCTCGAGGGCACCGGCCGCAGGGACGGCAGACGCTTCGGAAATGCTCCGCGTCACCGAGTCCCGCAGCCTGGCCTCGAGGTCACCTGCACAGAGAAGGCCCTGGAAAAGCTCCGGGTCAGCAAGGAACGAGTTGCTGTGTGGGGGCTCCTCACAGCAGGGCTCGGTCCCGTCCTGGCCCGTTGCATGCACCGAGCACAGTGGCGTGGCCGCGTCACCGCCAGCACCTATGTCACAAGGTGTCACAAAGGGTCACCCTTGCACACACTGTCCCTTCCCATCCCACGGGGATCACGGTGCCCTGTGTCACAAAGAGCCCTAGGACACGCCTCCACGTGCCCTGGGGACACCCCCACCCCACCCAAACTGCCCCAGCTTGCAAGGAAGACCTTGCCCCAAGAGTTGAAGCCACAGCCCAACAGGAACTTTGGGAGCAGCTCAAACAACAAGCAGCTGCTCCTCTGCTCTGCCTGCTCAGGGCAGCAGAATGAGCCCCCATGGATGCCAATGGAGCTGGGCAGGAAGGGCACTGGGGCCTTCCACAGAACATGCCACAGCCTCTTTGGGAACAGTCCCGGTGCTCAGTGGCTGTCACACACGCAGGGAGTGACACAGACACAGAACGTGTGGCCCAAAGCACCAATGCTGCTCTGTCCCCTGGGGAGCGCTGACAGCAGCAGGCGTGGCAGAGTCCCTGCCAAAGGAGACCTGCCACCTCCCAAGCCCTGCCAGACCTGTGGCCCCGGGCACTTCTCTGCCAGAGGACAGCCCAAGCCAACGTGTGTTGGTGTCTGTGTGATCCTTTCTGCAGGTAGCTGTTGGCAGGAGCACCTGGAGCAACACATGGTGGCCATACTTGGTATCTGTCACAAGGCAGAAGATTGTGCCCCTTCCTGGAATATAAAAGAAAAACACTACCCACTGTTGACTTTCCCAGTACAATTACAGTCTGACAGAGATAATGTCAAGTTTCCTTGTGTTCTTCTAACTTGGTGTTTTCCTTGCTTTCTGGATAAGAACCAGTGTCTGATGCCCCGTGCTCTGATTCCTGCCCGTCTGGCCGTGGCCAGCAGCTCACGTCCAAACACATCTGGGTGCCTTCGGGGCAGGGGAATGGACTGGTATAAGCAGTGATTCTCCCTGGTGAACCTGGCAGTGACCCAGGAACTGGAAAAGATTTGGGACCAGTCCTGAGGCATGGTGGCAATCATAAACACATGGTGTGACACAGACACAGGACAGGTGGCCCAGAGTACCAGTACTGCTTTGTCCTCTGGGGAGCACTGACATCAGGAAGTGTGGCAGAGTCCCTGAGGAGGGTGTGGGCATTGAACGCCTTCCTGGGCTAACTGGTGACAGCTGAGCTGGCCATGTGCTTGCTGTATCATCTTTATGTCCTGCTTCACACTGGATTGTTCCATGTTCATCTTTCCCACCTCCTTGTGGAGACCCTGGCTTAAACCCATGGCCTAGGAGTCCTCATTCTGCCCTGTGTAGCCCACCACACAACCAGGTCAGCAGGGATGGATCCTGCACCTCCTGCCCAAGCCAGGCTCTGTGCTGGATCATGGATCCCACCTGAACAGCAAAGACCTGATCCCACAGCTTCAACCACTGCCTGCACAGGGAGGACAGAGGCAAGCACTGCTAAGGAAGTGAGGAGTCAAAGAACAGGGGGAGTCTGGTGGGGGAGCTCCTGCTCCTCCGGCATGGCCTGAAGGTTTTCACAAGACTGTAAATCTGATGTCAGCCTCACCCTCGATGGCAGAATCCAGCAGCTAGTACAGACTGACAGTGTCCATGTCTACTGCTCTGCCCAAATCCACAGCTCCTGTCCTGGGGGAGCAGGAGCCTTTCTGCCTGCAAGGGATCCTCCTAGGTAGCAGGGGTAGTTAGCTGTGAGCTCACGGCAGATGATGCAGAGACAGCCAAGCTCCCAAGAGCATCTTTCTCTGGACAAGGTGGATAGCTCTGGCAGGCACCAGATGCTCGCACAGTCAATTGATAAACACAGGCTGATAGAGAAAGCAGGAGAGGCTCTTTGTATGAAGTTCCAATGGCAGCTTAATAACAACACCACTGAAGGAAGTCAGGGAGAGCAGAGCCCCGAACAGAGGAGGGTCCAGGGGTTATAAACAGCCAGAAGTGGGCAGGATATCATGGTCTGAGGGCCAATGGGTAAAGGGACTAGGGGTGGAATGAAGGCGGGGCAAGGAGGAAACAACCAACGGGGATACAGTGGGGGAGTGTCTACAAAGGTAAGCCAATGGGAAAACTGGAGACAGTGAACTTTCCAGGACTGGGGAGGAGAATATGGATGCTGTCACTGGGGTCATTAACATACAGAACCTGGGGAAACCAGAGGGCTGTGTGGAGGACTGTCAGGGTGTCATTCAAACAAGTGTCCTCCCATGGCATCCTGGTTTCCCCCTCACCCACCTGGGATGCTGCAGTTAGCCACAAGCCTTCTGCTCCTTCCTGCCCAAAATCTCAGTGCCTGTTCTGGAGGGACAGGAGCCTTCCTGCCCAGCAGGGTTTTTCTAGGGTCAAAGGGGTGATTAGCAGTTTCTTTCTGTCCTAAGAGAAGCCTTTGTCCCAGAGGGCATGCTATTGGGTGGGTTAGGTAGGATGTAGGGGTGGACAGCCAGGAGCCTCCTTCTGTCCTGGGGGGAGCCTTCCTGCTCAGAGAGGACAGTGTAGTGTAGAAGATGTGAACAGTCAGCAGGCTCCTTCCTCATCTTCCCCCACAGAGAACTGAAACCTGTATGGTGCACATCCCCCTCCTCATGCCATTTCTTCCTCACTGGTCTCCCATTGCTTGGCAGTGCTGCATGCTGAGCAGCAGGTAGATTGTAACCTCATAGAGTCCTTGCATCCTCCTGCCACAGACAAGGACACCTTCCACCAGACCAGGCTGCTCCAAGCCCCGTCCAACCCAGCCTTGGACACTTCCAGGGATCCAGAGCAGCCACAGCTTCTCTGGGCAGCCTCTGCCAGGGCCTCAGTACCCCAAGAGGGAAGAATTTCTTCCTAATAGCCCATCTAACCTTGCCTGCTGGCAGTGGGAAGCCATTCCCCTGTTGTCCTGGCCTTCCAGATGCCTGTCCAAAGTCCTCCTCAGTCTCTCTTGGAAGCCCTTTAGGCACTGAAAGAGGCTCCCTGGAGCCTTTCCTTCTCCAAGCTGAACACCCTCAGCTCTTACCTTTTCCTCACAGGAGGGGGCTGTAACCCTTGGAATATCTCTGTGGTCGTCTCTGGATTTGCTCAAACAGCTCCATGTCTTTCCTGTGCTGAGACCCCAGGGCTGGAGACAGCTTTGTGTTGCAGCATATGTCACAGCACAGGTTGCAGTTGAGACAGCCACGATACACAGAGTGTCACCATAAAATTTCAGAAAACTTCAGCCCATACAGAACAACACCTCACCACTTCAGAAGGCTTCAGGCATCTGCCCTTCTTGTTCTTCAGCCCAGCCTTTTATCCCCTCATGCTGATGCCCTGCCCCTGTGTGCCCTCTGCCCCCTTTGGTGGTTGGTCAGTGCCCCTGGGCACTCCATGGCTCGTTGCTGTCAGTGCTGCTCACCTGCTGCTCACAGCTGCACCCACTGGGGGTGAGGCTGGGCCAGCCCCACACCAATCACTACAAACTGTGTCCCTACAGCTTTGCAGGTGTTCAGGTCTCACCTGAGCAGGGCAGAGGGACAGAATGCCCTGTCCTTCTGCCCATGCTGTGGGACCAGCCCAGGACATGGTTGGTTTCCAGGGGTGAGTTCACGTGGCCCAGGCATGTCCAGCTCCCACCCACTGGTACCCACAGCCCTTGGCAGGGCTGCTCTCAATCCCTCCATCCCCCAAGGTGGATTGATGCTGGGGGGTGCCCTCACTCAGGTGCAGCATCAGCACTTGGCCTTGTTGAACCTCATGAGGCTTCCATGGGCCACTTCTTGAGCTTGTCCAGGTCCCTCTGCATCATTCAGTCCTTCAGTTGTGTCATTGCACCCTCAGCTTGGTGTCATCTGCAAACTTGCTGAGGGTGCACTCAATCCCTTTATCCATGGATTCATAAAAATATTACACAGTAGTGATCCCTGTACAGACCCTGAGGGTCACTTGCCTTCTCCTTGCCTCTTACCTAAGTCATGGTAAGACTACCATGACCTTGGAAGTCCATGTGGGACAAAGTAGGTGGCATCATGTCAAGAGACAGTGCTTAGGATCACCATGGTCATGGCTAAATCTTGGATCTCTTTTTATTGCATGTAAAAAAACAGTCTGCATTTGTATCTCTCTTTTCATGTGCTGCAACTCTTGAGAAACAGATTCCTTCCAAAACAGAAAAATAATTTCAGAAACTTTTCTTGGAGGAGTCTGGGGTTGCCATGCAGGATATCAGGTCCCAAAAGACCTGATAGATCAAAAGACTCCAGCTGCCTGGGATGAATCTTGAATAGATTCCAGAGCTGAGAGTTTCTCCAAAGGAGAAAAATCACCTCAGGTAACATCTTGGAAGTAGTCTAGGACTGACACCTAGGATCTCTGAAATCAGAGATCAAAACATTCTAGAAGATCCCTGGGAAGAGTGTCAGAGGAATCCTGGAAGAAGCAGTTTCTATCAAACAAGAATTGTACTGAATATATCCTGTATCTACTTGATCTCTTCTGCATGTGCTCAATCCAAAATTGCAGCTTGCAGCAGATTTTAACAACAGGTGAAATCCAGACAGCCATATCCTCTCAAGACATCACTGCATAACACTTGAATAATTCAGTTTCAGCAAGAAGAAATTTAAATGCAGAGTAATATTGCACACAGGTGTAAAGATGTTCATAATTTGGAAAAGGCAAACAGGGCTGAGTTGAGTCAGCCTAAGTTGAATCTTTTTAAATAAATAAGTTTTTTCTGTCTTGCTTATCCGCATAAGCGTAAGCAGCAGGATGAGGGAAGGGATTATTCCCCTTTAGTGAGCTGCTTCCTTGATTACATTTTTCTGTGGCTAAATGCATTAGAGGAGGCACAGGCTCCCAGCATGGTTTGGTGGATATGATGCCCACACATATGGGGACAGGCAACCCAAGCCATGTGACATGAGGCTGCTGTGCCAGCTCCCCTCTGCCTGGGACACACACTAGCAGACAAAGGAAAACACAGTGAAGTTCCTCTTGCATCACCCTTAGCAGTTTATTATCCCATCTGACTTCCAGCTCTGACAATGACCTGTGAATGCCCCATGGCACCATGGTCTGAGTTGGGGAAGCGTGGAGCCCTGGGGCTCAGGCTGTGCCATGATGCCAACCACCTCACAGCTTTCTGCTTCAGCTGCCCCTTTTCCAAGGGATGGTGGCGACTTCACTTGTGGAAGCTAGGTGCCACCAGTGGGGGGACAGAACAATAAGAGAATTAAGCAAAGCACTCCTTTTCTCACACATCTGGGGGAAGACAGCTGTCCATCCCCTCCCAGCACAGGCTCCAGAGTAGAGCAAGTAACTCAAAGGCCATCACTGGCACCCACAGTACAGAGGTCAGCTCAGCAGGGATTGTGCAGTGCCCCCCAACCCCCAATGGTGGGCACAGGGGAGACCCAAATCCCACACTCTTGGTATCACAGACAGCCTGTGACAATAAATGCAGCCTTGCAACCCAGGATGAGAGTCTGTCCAAATGTGGAATACAACACAGCTCGGCAGCTTCATCTGATCTTCAAAATGGTCTGAAAAGGCACTTCACTCCCCATCTGGGGATGGAGAACATACCTGGAAAAAACCTTAGAAAGGGAATGTTTAGAAGAGGTTCAACAGCAAGCAGAGGCTCTGCAGCACCGGCACAGCACCCTTCCCTGGCAGCAGTCCACATGCTAAGGTCAGCATGGAGAAGTCCCATGCAACACACACCGCCACGGCCCCATGCTGACACCGGGATCCAAGACAAGTCCAGGGCCGTGGCATCCCCAGGGTCCCAGGTTCAAGCAGACAGGGCTCCCTGCTCCTCCTGCCCTGGCCCAGCCGAGGGTCTGGCTCTGGCTGGCAGCTGCCCAGCCAGAGGGCTGCTGGGGTAGAGCCGGCAGAACCGCCCCAGCGTCCAGATGGGGAAGATGTTGCGGTACGCGGTGTAACTGATGGCACACGACTTGTTGAACACCCCAGCGATGTTCTCCTGGGAGACAAGCAGAGAGCAGAATGGTGTGAGTGACAGGGCACTGCTGCATGTTCAGGAACATCTTGGAAAGACTAAAGATGTACCTGAGGCCAGTCCCCGTTGGGCAGCTGCTTGTCCATCAACACTTTAATGCCCCTTTCCAGCACACTGATGTCAGGGTACCTACAAAGCACAAGTGAAATGTGAGGATCTTTATCCAAACCATCTGCAAACCCTCAACCACGTGTCTGGGGAGCTCAACCACCTCCAGGCTGCCCCGAGCATGCTGAGTACTTTGGGAAGGGCTCCCCACAACCCCAAGACACTGGATATTATGAACATGGCACCACTGTCCCAGCCTGGAGGCCTGTGGTCATGATCAAAAGCTTTGCTCTGCACTGGGTCACACCAGCAGGCCCAAGGCCACCCAACCCAGCTTGATCTCTTCTCACTGAGCACTGGGGCTACTCTTACCTGACAGCCATGAGCCCCAGCAGGGCCCAGCAGGTGTTGTGGATCTGTGACTCAGCACTCTGCACGTACGTGCGCTGCTCGCAGGACTCGAAATCCTCTCCCCACCCGCCATCTGCCATCTGCTTGGAGATGAGGAACTGGCAGGCCTGGGCCACCTCTTGGCAGACAGTCCTGCAGAAATGGGGGCCAGAATCAAGACAGGACTGGGAACAGAGAGTGTTTGGATGCCCCCAGTTCTCAGCTGCAAAGAGAAGCAGTGCCCATGGCTGGGACTGCCCTGAGAGTTTGAGGGTGAGGCAGCAAGTGCTCTGGCCATACTGCAGGCACAGGATTTGGGAGGAGCAGTCCCTGAGGCAGGATAGTCCATGCACAGCCAGGGATCCATCCAGCCCCACCACAGAGTCCTACCCTGGCCCAGGAGGTAGGAAGGGGCAGGGCACCCAGACATCCCCTTCTCACCCGTTGTGGTATGTGTGCTGCATGCTGGCAAACGCCTCCAGACCAAACCAGGTGCCGTAGGTGAAACAAACCCCCCAGCTCCTAGGAGGAAGGGGAGAGCAGCACTGTCAGGGGTGCAAGGCCCCAGGGAGAGGCAGGCTGTGTTCACAGAAGAGCAGAGCCAGGCACAGAGCTGCAGCCTGCCTTCCCCTCTCACCAACCATGCCCAGTCCCACCAGCACCTGCTCCCAGCTAACTCAAGTGTCAGCAGAACTGGGAACACAGGAGCTGGAGCCACCCCAACTTCTCTGGAACACACAAGGTACCTGTTCTACCTGGGCTGGAGGGAGAGTAACTGAGAGCAAAGCACAACAGCTACAGAAGGATCAGCCCTTCCTTTCCCTCCCACAGATCCTGCCAGCCAGGAACACTTGCCATGATGTTCCCTCTCACAGTGGGGCAGCCAGAAGAAAACAGGGTGCTGGGAACACCACCTACCCTTCCCAGGACCCATCTGCTCGCTGCTTCTTGCGACAGAAATCCAGGCCCTTCTGCAGAGTCTCCCTGGACAGGAAAGAAGTCATCCACTTCAGAAGCAGCTCAAACTCAGTGTTTGCTTCACTGGGGGCTCCATCAGCCCCTCTGAGGCTTTGATGGATCCCATTGTTGGAGGGTACAAGAGACAAGAGCAGGCACACAGGCAGCTACATTGTTCAGGAGACCATGGCAGGCAGCTTGGGACAGTGAGCCTGTCTTCTCCCCTGCCCAGCTCTCATCTCAGTGCCTCACCTGATCTCCACGGCTCGGTGCTCAGGGAACTGGCTCTGGAAGTGTCTCAGTGCCTGCATGACAGCTGATGTGCATTCCACGTATGTGTAGTCAATCATGATGTCACCTGCCAGCAGGCAATGGGTATCAGTGCCACAGCCCCTGTGTGGGCAAGCCTCCAGGGCAGCCCTGCCAGCCTGTCCCAGACCCAGGGCACAATGAACCCCTGTCAGGCACCCACTGGGCACGCTGAGCCCAGGCCACTTTGTCCCTTCACAGTGGGCAGGACAACCCAGAGCTCCCCTTACCAAACACCTCCGAGGGGTTCAGCAGCTCCAGTAAGTGGCCTCCTCGCTTGGTTTCGTAAGTGGCAAAGCCTCCATCCGTGTTCCTCATGCTCAGCAACTGCCCAGACAAGAAGAGAGGGGGTGGTACAACCTCATGGGCAGTACTACTCCAGTCTGGCCCCAAGCCAGCTGTGAAGATAAAGTCAGACCTACAGGTCTATGGGGCTGGCAGAAAACCCAGTCCCAAACCAGCGTGACAAAGCAAGCCAAATCTGGGCCATGACATGACATTAGGTCACACAGGCAGCTCTGAATCACAACAGAGTGTTGCCACACCAGGCCTCACACTAGCTCAAATCTAATACCAGATCTAACAATTCCTTGGGCCTTTGCATCTCTTAAGAGTCCTGCATGCTCCTTGGCCTAATTTTTGCAGCTCTTACCACGTTCACAGCATCAAAGAGGCGCTCAGCAGGCACAAGCTTGGCTATGAAGGGACACTTCTCCTGCAGCAGCATGACTGCCTTCAGCCCCTCTGCTGTGCAATCTGCCACGATCCAGCCACAGTCCCGCGTGCTGAAGGGGAAGCCACCCTGGAAAAGGATCAGGTGGGCTTAGGGAGCAGGATCACCTTCCCTCCCCCACTCTATTCTTGGAAGAGAGCAGGTGCTGCCCCTGATTCCAGTTCCCTCTGCCCAAATCCCTCCCCAGTTACGCGCCCTTGAGAGACCAGCGCCAGCCATCATACCTTGTTCATATGGCGGTAATATTTCTGGTAGTCAGGTGGGTTCTCTGGGATCTGCAGGAGACAAGAAACAAGTGAGGGCAGCCTGGAGGTGCCTGGCTGCAGGACCATGGGCTAAAACCATTGCAGGTGGTTTTTCCATGTGGCAGCAGACAGTACCTGCCTTCCACTGAGGGAAGTAGACAGGAAAGAGGTCAGCTCTGGAGCAGGGAGAAATCACCTTTTGGCCTGATTTCAGCAATTGTTGCTAAAGCCCCCTCTGGGAGCTTGCCTGCCATGGAACCATCTGCTTTCAATGCAGCAGCACCACAAACAAGACCTGTGACTGCCTATGCATCAAGCTGCTGGTGACAATGACCCTCACCTTGAGCCACTGCTGGCCTAGCCAGCAGAAGCTGAGCTCATACAGTCACTATCCAATGCTGCTGGGTTTCCCAGAAGGGTGCCTCAAATGTGTTACCACCAGACAAGATGACGGGCAAATAAGCCTAAGCTTTCAGTTTTCCAGCCCCTCTAAGCTCAGGCAGACAACCCAAGCATCCCTGGGCCTTGCTAAGGTCCTCTCCAAGCTTCAAAGATGGTTCCCTGAAAACAGGGAGTAGAAAACAGGAGGCTGGGCCTGGGACTTTGCTAGTCAGCCCTTCAGAAGCTCTCTTCAGGAGGCAAAAGATGCATCCAACAGGGTTCTGAGCCACAGCCAAGCCTGCACAGCCAGTGTGTGAGACACCACTGAGCAGCTCTGCTCACCTGGGAGAACTGGAGGAACCCATGGGCGTTCTGGAGGCAGGAGGTGAATTCGGGCATCTCCTGGGCTTCTGCCTAGGAACAGACACACAGTGAGCAGTCAGCAAGGGGCTGTAGCCAGACGTGTTTTCCCAGCTCAGTCACAGGACACCAGGCCAGAACAGAGCTCCAAGGGGGTGCACAGCACGAGCTCTGGTACTTGGGGACTCACAAGCAGAAACCATTTTCCCAAGGCAGCACTGAAGGGTGCATTACCTCCAGGAAGGCTTGGACGGCAAAAGCAGTATCCCAGAGCTGGGATCCATTTGTGCCCTGGAAGAGAGAAAATAGTGAGAGGCAGGTGCTAGCAGCAGCCTGACCCAGCTGTGGGGACTGTGGGACAGCACATCCCTCCTGCATTACCCCCAACAGCTCCTTCCTATGTCATCCTGCATCAGGGCTGACAGGCTGGCACAGAGAGCACAGATGCAGCAGGTCAAGGGACAGCAAGGGAGCACAAAAGAAGACAGCTGCTTCAGTCTGCTCTGTGCACAGCCAAGGCAGCAGAGGGGGCTAGCATTAAGGAACAGCAGGACACAATGGCTCTGAGAGAAGCTGAGCTCAGCCCACACTGAGAATCAGAGGCCTGGCTTTCTCCTGCCCTTCTCCCAGGACTCATGAGGATGGATGGAATGCCACAGGGAGGCAAACTAGCAGGACAGACAGTACTCCCTCCTGGCACAGCTGGGGCAAGTGGCAGTGAGAAGGCCACCAGGCACCAGAGGTGAGATGCCAGGAGCTCAGGCCTGGGATGAACATGCTATCCCATCACTCCATGGGCTGCCCCAGCACACCAGGGTCCCTTCAGTCACAGCTGAACTCCTACAGCACTCACCTGCATCTTCATGCCGTCGAGGCCCAGCCTGTGGGAGGAGAGAGCACAGTGCTGCAGCACAGGCACAGTGGGAGCACCAGGAGGCAAGTCAGGAGTCATGGTGTGCCGTGCCAGATGGGACACACTCAGCCCTTACCAGAGATAGTCAGGGATCCTGGAAACATGCTCCTGAAAAGCTGGGGACTCCTTCCCTTCCACGAACCAGCGAACCAGCATGTTGATTGTCTTGGAGATCTGCCAAGAGGAGCATTGTCACTGCTCACACTCTGTCACTTCTTCCAGCCCCAGAAACACACATCCCCCCACTCGACACAAAGCCATCCAGAGGTTGTCTCGGCCTTGATCCCAATGTGACATCACCCAGCATAGCTGAGTTAGCAGGGCAGGTGCCATGAGATTTCTCCAGAGCTTCCTCTGAGCTCATCTCCCTGGATCTCAAGGAGAGATACTCCTCACCAGGGCCACAGCTGTCCCCATGCCCTCTGCATCTCCTGTGCCCTGTTAGCCTTAAGCTCTTGAGCATCAGGAGCAGGAGGAGTTGAGCAAGATCTGGTGATTATTACATGGCACACTTGCACAAGCTGGTCCTTAAAGAACAAAGGGTGAGACACCAAAGGACTAACAGCAGGTGTCCTACCGGCCCGATGCTGATGCACTTGGTGAATCTGTCATCAGCCTTGATGTGGTCGTACAGCTCTGTGACAGCTCGCTGCCGCAGGTGAGTGCTGTGGTGAGCTTCGTACATGTTCATGATGGCTACAGGAGAAGAAAGGGACATGCAGTGAAAAAAACCCACCCTGTGCAGCCAGATTCACTTGCTGCGGCAGCCTGCCCCCCAACTCACACAACAGCCGTCAACCAACAAGCATCAGGATGGAGCCAAGCTCTTCCCCGGAGTGGCCACAAGGCCCTGCTGCTCCTCAGGGAGGGAGAACCCATGGATCACACAATTCCAGTCTCCATCCCAGCTGCAGGGCATACACCAGTAGCAGGGAGCAGACCCTGAAGAGCTCCGAGGGTACAAGGCAGCCTCAGTGCTCCTTGCAGCAGCCCGGCACTCACCGTAGGCAGCAGCCAGCAGCCAGCTGTGTGGGGTGTACACGTCACAGGCAGCCACGTTGTTCCTCTGTGCTGGCCAGTCTATGCTGGCGTAGTCTTGCACGTACAGCTCCTGGCACGAGAGAGCAAAGGGCAGCCTGGCCACCAGGAGCAGGCTCCTGGGGCAGTGACTGCTGGGAGCTGGCTCAGAGACCATGGCACCAGAGTGGCCACAAGGCCCCGCTGCTCTCAGGGAGGGAGAACCCACGGATCACAAAATTCCAGTCTCCATCCCAGCTGCAGGGCATACACCAGTAGCAGGGAGCAGACCCTGAAGAGCTCCGAGGGTACAAGGCAGCCTCAGTGCTCCTTGCAGCAGCCCGGCACTCACCGTAGGCAGCAGCCAGCAGCCAGCTGTGTGGGGTGTACACGTCACAGGCAGCCACGTTGTTCCTCTGTGCTGGCCAGTCTATGCTGGCGTAGTCTTGCACGTACAGCTCCTGGCACGAGAGAGCAAAGGGCAGCCTGGCCACCAGGAGCAGGCTCCTGGGGCAGTGACTGCTGGGAGCTGGCTCAGAGACCATGCAGGTTACGAGAGCTGCCGCTGGGCAAGCCAGAGGCTGGCTCACAAGAGCACGGCCAGCAGGGCAGCTGGTCACAGAGGCACGTATCCCTGTCCAGCGGGATCAGCTCCCTGCTCACCTGCCGCAAGCTCCGTATGAGCTCGTCCTCCTCTGCTGCCAATCGCTTAGCATAGCAGTAGCTCATGGGAAGGTAAACCTGGCGGCAGTGACACCAGAGCCGCGACGGATGCGCTGGAAACCATGTGGGCAGCAGCCTGATTGCAACAGAGAGAGTGCTGCTGTGAGCAACCAGGCCAAGGGCCACTGGAGAGGTGTTGTGTGGAATGCCCAGAGCAGGGCTGGCCCTTCCTTGTCCCCTGCACTAGGGGATATACACATGGCCTGGCCCTGCTCAGATTCCCCCTCCCACAGGGATACTCCCTCCTGACACCACTCCAGCCCAGCCACCACATGGAAGAGAGCACCTCAAGCTCAAAGAGGAAGAGAGAAGCTAGTTCAGTCACATGGGACGTTGAAGGCAGAGGTCTGGACTGACAGTCAATGGCATTTGTTGACAAAGCACCAGCAGCCCCTGGTACTGTGCAGCCCTCAATTTCCTCCAGGGATAGTGTCAGACACTTTCCCTCTCTGACACCCAGCAGCCCTCTGAGTATTCAGAGAGGGTACAAGCAAGGGTTTAGGGCTGGCAGCCTCACATGTGGCTGTCCCTCCCTGCTAGGGTGCAGTTCTGGCTGCTGGAAGATACTGGTGGCAGGCAGGGGGCACATGAATGTATTAGGGACCCTGTGGGAAAGGCTACCAGGGCTGTGCTCTGGCATCTCCCTTGGATGCAGTGCTCAGTGCTATCCCCCTGACTGGCTGGCCTGCTGCTGGCTCCCAGCTGACAAGCAGCATGAGCCCCTCCAGCTCCTGGCTGTAGCTGGCATTATCCCACAGTCATCAGCACCTGGGACAGCTCTGGGTGGTGGCAGGACTGACACCAGCTCTCCACAGTGAGGGGGACACATACCACATCTCTGGGAGAAGCGTGTTCATTCCCTCCCAGCTGTACACGTTCAAGACAGCCAGCCAAAACTTGCCCCAGGAAGGGATTCCCACAGCACCTCCTGCACAGAACAGTATCAGCTTTCAGGGTTAACACAGCCATGCCAGCTCACAACTTTCTTCCCCATCACAGGGCCCACTTCTCCCCATGTTTGGGAGCACACTACTCAGGCTGGAATACATGTCCCAAAACAGGGCAAGCAGGCAATGGCACAAAAATGCAACACAGCTTCCCATCATTAATTGAAAATGCAGTTACCATGAAAGGCAAGTAAGAACAACAGCTCTTCCACTACCTGGCAGCCCCCAGTGTTCCCTGCAGCCCTCAGGTCTGGCCAGACCTCTCTCACCAGTGCACTAGCCCCATGGCTGACCTTTGCTGTGCAGGTTGACACGGGCCCGCACAACGTCAGGGTCATCTGGTCCAACCCCCAGGATCCTCAAGGCTACGTAGTTGAGGGCTGTGCCAAACACTGTTGATTTATCTTCCACATGTCTGTCAGCAGCATACACAGAAACACCACATCCATTAGTCAGCTGTTGCCATTAGCCAGACACAAACCATTGCACAAGGCAGTTTTTATTAGGGAGGGTGAAGCGGGATGCCAGGGGTGACTTGGGAAAAGAGGGGCTTGACTAATGTAGGAATAAACATTGCTCTGCACTACCCTGTCACACATGATGCTTTGGGATATAGTCCCCCAGGGGAGATGTGGCCAGACTTGATGCTACGGCCCCCTCTGTGACAGGGTACATGGAGTGCTGCACAAGCAAGTCCAACCACCCACAGCAATCACACGTGCTGAATCCCCCTCCCTGGGCCCGGGCAGATCTGACAGCAGCTCTGAACCCAGCACCTCGGAGCTGCCATCACCCAAAGAAGCATCTTTGGTACTCACAAGCCCCAGCCTCCGTCCGGGAGCTGCACAGAGCGCAGGTAGCGCACCATCTCCTTCCGGAACCCCTCGGGCAGCTGGATTTTGGCCGTGTGGCAGGTGATGAGCAGACCTGGAGGAGCAGACAGGCCGGCACTGTAGCGAGCCGACCCCCAGGGCATTCACCCCCGGGCAGGTGTCCAGGCCTACCTGGCAGCAGGAACAGCGGCCCGCCGTAATCGCCCGCCCAGTGCCCATCCTCGGCCTGCAGCGCTGCGTAGAACCGCATCCCGTTGCGGGCCGCCTCCCGGGCCGAGCCGGCCGCCGGCAGCGGCTGCAGCGTGGCGCCCTGAGGGGAGACAGGGGCACCTCAGCGTGCGCCCCGGGCACGGCCCCGCCGCCCCGGCCCGGGCCCCCCGCACCGTGTCCAGCCCGAGGCTGTGCTGCTCCAGCGCTGTCTGCGCTCGCCGCTCCCCGACATCGCCTTCGCCATCGCCCAGGTAGCGCCAGAGCTGCCGCCCACCCTCGCAGCGCAGCCGCCAGGCCGGCAGCTCCGTGGCCGCCGCCGAGCGCCAAGGGCCGCCGCGCCGCCGAACCGCCCTGCCGGACACGGGCACCGTGAACCGCGGCCGCCACCCCGCTCCGCTCCCGACCCCACCGCCGGGATCCATCCACTGCCCCCCGCCAGCGCCGGGACTCACACGCCGTCCGCCGCCATCGCCGCTCCCGATCCCCGCGCCGGCTGGTCCCACATCGCCTCACGGGCGGCAGCCAATGGCGGCCCCCGGCCCGCCCCATCTCCTCCCATCTCCTCCCATCTCCTCCCGGCCCCGGCCCGCCCCATCTCCTCCCATCTCCTCCCATCCCCGGCCCGCCCCGGCCCGCCCTATCTCCTCCCGGCTCCTCCTGCCGTGGGACGGGGCTCGGCAAGTGGCGGGGGCTGGACTCCTGCGCCGCACATGCCTGCCCCCGGCACAGGAGCGCCATCCCCCTCACAGACCCCGGCAGCGCCAGCCTCTGGAACGACTGTCCCCACCTCCGTGCGCCCCAAGTCCAGGCGTGTGGTTTCCATCGTTAATGGCAATAGCAAAACAGCGCCGGCCCAGCGCGGTGCCCAGCTCATATGGGCCAGGAGGGAGCGGGGGGATGTGCCTGGTGCAGGGCCAGCCATGGGCACAGCGCACCCTGGCCCTCAGCCTGTGCCCTCCCTCGCTGCCGTGCCCCCGTGCTTCCCCTGTCACCTTCGTGCAGACAATGCCGTGGGACAGCAGTCCATGAGGAGATGGCAGAGCTCCTCCTGTCCAGTCCCAGTGACTTGTCCCCATCTCTCTCCTAACACCCACCTGCACCAGAAATTTTTAGTAATTGCCAAATTCCTGTTACTTAGGCATTGTTTTCATCCATGTTTTTCTGTGTCTGAAGCTCAGCTGGAAGCTCACCTCTGGCTGCTGTGTTTGTAGGTGCCAGGGAGCCTGCTCCCTGCAAAGCTGCTGTGTGTGCCGGCACTGCGAGTGCAGCCCTGCAGAGGCAGTTTCTTCATCCTCCCACCCAAATTCCTCTGCTTTCATTACTTTTTTTGTCCCAGTTCAACGACCGCTGGCGTTTGTCTCATGGTCTGGCAGAGCCTGGCGCCACGCACACCCGAGAGACAAAGAAATAGGCTGTCTTTTCTCCTGGAATGAGGAGCCCACATTGTCAGGGAGACAGGCAGAGGGCTCAAGTGTTTTGCTCAGCCTTGGGCACTGAAAAACCCCCTTGCTTATTTAAACATATCAGCCCAAAGCTCTGGCAAGGAAGCTCTGACCCTGAGGAAAGGAGCCCCAAGGCTGCACGCTCCTGCTCGAAGATCAGAACATGAATTTTAAAATAACAGAAGCAGCTCTTTGGACAGCACTGAAAGCACAGCTCACAGCTCCACACCCATATCCAGACTCCTGGACTGTCACAGGCTGGGTTAGGGATGATCCAGGCCAGGGGAGCAGTCTTTGCAAAGGGTATGAGCCTGGACAAGGATCAGGAAAGTCTCTAGGAGCTGCTCATTGGCAGAGGCAGAAGAGGGCCAAGGTTTCTGGTGTTCACATCTGATCCTGCTGCTCCTTCCCATCCTATCAGGACATCATTCCAGATCATCACCTGTAAAATACAGAAGTCAGAATGATTTGAGGTGAAATGGACAGCAAGAATCACCAGGAAAGAGAATTTTAAGACTCCCCAAGTTTTGACCTGTCAAATGCTACTTTTTCTGTTCCATTTTAAGGAAAGGTCACTTTCCAGAATGACATCAGAATATGGTTTAAGGAGATGAGCTAGGACCTTGCCTCTGACTAGAAAAGGTTTGCTTTAATGCATTTCTTGGCTGAGGATTGAACTAGAAGTCTACCAGATCAAATTGCTATCAGCAGAAAAATGCTGTCTCCTTTCTGCTGACAGAGAGCCCCATTTATAGCCAGCTCTTACAGGAATGCAAGTACTCTTGGAAAAAATCAAATCGTGCAAAATTGCTGACAAACTACCTCCACACTAGAAACAAAAAAACTACCTAAAAGCATCCCTGCTGTCTCTGCTAGTCCCACCAGAGCACAGATAACTGCTGTAGTTTGCAATGCCCTAAATGCAAGAATTTCAGTGGTCAGGGAAATATTTAGAGTCAACATACTCAACCCTAATGCTGGGGAAATTATTTTTCCCCAAACCAGTGTTTGAGCCTGTTACAAAAACTTTCATGAGCTGATGTAAGGAAATTATCAATGTAGATTTTTTTTTTAATGCCACTATGTGAAAAAGTTTTTTAAGTAACATGGTTCATGTTGTGTTAGTAGATTTGGGAACACAGGAACTGCCAGGGAATGTGTCTGTCCAGCAACAGGGTTTAGATAAAAGTGCATTTAATGCCAGTTCACTGTGGCCACTGGGGCTGGCAGGGGACACATGAACAAGTTTTGTATCAAAATCCCATTTAAAATTAAATAAAGAATTGAGTTTGAGATAACTTTTCAAAGTTTCAAGAAAAAAAAATCTAGTGTGACTCAGCATACAAACAACAACTCATCTTTTTTTCTGAGTTTTGCATGTTGATTTACACTTTCCTTCTCAGAATTGGTTCAAAATATTTGCAGTTTCACTTGTCTCTGGTGTTAGGTGGATATTTCTCAAACATTTCAACATTTCTTGAACAATACACACAGAAAAGTACAGAAATTATTTTTCCCCAAACCACTGTTTGAGCCTGTTACAAAAACTTTCATGAGCTGATGTAAGGAAATTATCAATGTAGATTTTTTTTTTAATGCCACTATGTGAAAAAGTTTTTTAAGTAACATGGTTGATGTTGTGTTAGTAGATTTGGGAACACAGGAACTGCCAGGGAATGTGTCTGTCCAGCAACAGGGTTTAGCTAAAAGTGCATTTAATGCCAGTTCACTGTGGCCACTGGGGCTGGCAGGGGACATGTGAACAAGTTTTGTATCAAAACCCCATTTAAAATTAAATAAAGAATTAAGTTTGAGATAACTTTTCAAAGTTTCTAAAAAAAATAATTCTAGTGTGACTCAGCATACAAACAACAACTCATCTTTTTTCTGAGTTTTGCATGTTGATTTACACTTTCCTTCTCAGAATTGGTTCAAAATATTTGCAGTTTCACTTGTCTCTGGTGTTAGGTGGATATTTCTCAAACATTTCAACATTTCTTGAACAATACACACAGAAAAGTACACTTGTCTTATGCTCACACTGACTGCAAAACATATTTTCATTGATGCTTTCTCTCCCATGGTATAAATGGTTTTGCACAAGCAGCAATGGTTGCAGTTTGTCAAGGCATTTTGTTGGTGTTATGTTTGGTGAAGCTGAGTGAATTGAAATAACCTTATTTTCCCTGTCTGGCCTGACCCTACAATCTTTAAACAGTAGAAAGCAGGAAAAGTGTGTTCAATATTAATAGTGTGCAGTAAATGTAGTGAGAAGATCAGACGTACAAGGAATTGCTATTTTTGCATACTCACTGTTCAGAGCAGAACAGCAGCTTTAAAGAAAGCATTCACATCTTTGAATTACAAGCTTGATTCACAATTCTGAGCATTGAAAGACCCATCTGATGAACAGAGAGGAGGCATTCTATCTTTGAAAAATATGAACAGATGAATGGCACCATAATAGATTTTAAAAAAACCAAAAAAACCCCTGAAATACATTTTGAAATGGGATATATCCGTAGGTACGTGTCACTTATAAAACCTGGCTGATGGTAGCGATGTCCCCTCGGAGCAAACAAGCGAGCAGGCGGTGTTCTCCGCCCCGAGGGCTCCGCGGGGCGGGCACAGCGCCCGGCCGGGCTCCCCGCCCCGCGGGCATAAGAAGCCAGCGGGTCCCCGCGGTGCCGGAAAAAAAACCAAAAAAAACAAACCTGAAATACATTTTGAAATGGGATATATCCGTAGGTACGTGCCACTTATAAAACCTGGCTGATGGTAGCGATGTCCCCTCGGAGCAAACAAGCGAGCAGGCGGTGTTCTCCGCCCCGAGGGCTCCGCGGGGCGGGCACAGCGCCCGGCCGGGCTCCCCGCCCCGCGGGCATAAGAAGCCAGCGGGTCCCCGCGGTGCCGGACACGCCGCATCGCTGGGACACAGCCCCGCCGCAGCCCGGAGGTGAGAGCGATGGGGATGCCGGGCTGTCCCTGCCCGGGGGAGCGAGGGGGGTGTTGTCAGGGCAGAATCACCACAGCGCCTGTGCTCTGCAGCACTCCTCAGCCTTCTTCATCCGCTTCCTCAGAAGGCAGAGCTGAGCATGAAAAGGGTATTTTTGTTAGGAAATCTCCTACCCTGTCTGCTACCCAGTCTTCGTGTTCTCACTGACTGCTGAGCTGGGGGGGAATCAGCTGTGGGATCAGATTCAGTGCCTTGTGGTGGAGAAACGGGAGCCAGGTCGCAGGGCAGGAGATATTTACCGATGGGATATGAATGAAACGAGTGCCAGGCAATAAGGTTTCTTTATTTTCCCAGCTTTTGGGTTGGCAGCTCTCCCTCTCAACCAAAGAGATCAGAGTCTCTTTGGTTTGTCAGTTTGTGAAGTCTGCAGGGAATGCTGCGATCTGAATTATTATCATATCCCAAGAGGGTCTCCAGACCAAGTATGGGAGAGGGAGGTTTGAGAGGTGCTCACTTTGACCTCTGGCACTCATCAAAACTGGTTCCTAGCGGGTTCCCCTGACTGCTGGGCTGGAGGCAGGTCTGCAGGCAGAGGCACAGCCCAGGGACCTGTGACAGCAGGGACAGCAAAACCTTTCTGAAGCTCTGGAGCTGACCCCATGCCTGCCCCTCTCCTCGTCTTGTGGCTCTGCTGTCTTTCAGAGCCCCTGGCAGCAGAGTTTTGGTTTCTTGTGACCTTCCCCCCGAAGCCAGGGCTGCTGCCAGTGCTTCCCAGCAGAATGCCTTGAACGGTCTGACCTTGCTGATCCATGGGTGGAGCCCCGGGGTGGCCATGCTTCCAAATCAATAGGAATTGCTGGATCTTGCCCAGGCTGGCGCTCCCAGCGTCCCCTCTGACGTCAGGGCCGCGCCACGACCATGTCTGAGCTGGAGAAGGCGATGATCGCCATCATCGATGCCTTCCACCAGTACTCCGGGAAGGAGGGAGACAAGCACAAGCTGAAGAAATCAGAACTGAAGGAGCTCATCAACAACGAGCTGAGCCACTTCCTCGGGGTGAGTACTGCCCTCCCCGCAGCCTGGCGGGGCTCAGGGGCCAGCCAACAGCCCCTGCACTCCCCAAACTCTGTCTCCCATGGGAAGCCAGCACAGGTGAAGAGGTTTATTTGCACAGCAGGGCATTGAATCCTTTGCTCCAGCTCTACAGAGTAGCAGGATGAGGGAAACAGCCCATATGGGATGTGGGGTGGATACTAGGGAAATGACCTTCCCTGACACGGGGGGACAGCCTTGCCCCAAGGGGCTCAAGATGTCCCTTCCCAGCAGCACAGCTGTGGCTGCAATTCCCCGGGGCACAGGACACTGCCCCACCAGACTGGGAACAGCCACAAGATATGTGGGATGTGTCTGAACAGATTCAGCCATGAGAGCACCTGGGAAATGGGGAAATGTTACTGGGCCTTGCTGTGGTCCTCCCCAGCTTTGGCTGCCTGTTTCTATCCCTTCAGGAAATTAAAGACCAGGAGACTGTGGACAAAGTCATGGAGGCACTGGACTGCGATGGGGATGCAGAGTGCGACTTCCAGGAGTTTGTGGCCTTCATTGCAATGGTCACTGCTGCTTGCCACGAGTTCTTTGAGCATGAGTGAAGTGGTGGGAAGCAGGTGAGCCCTTCTGCTCATGCTGGAGAGAGGCAAGGCAGCATTGCTCCTCCAGGAAAAGGACTGGCCATGATTACAGACCCCTTAGAGTTCAGCTTGCGCTAGACTTAAGCAGCTTATTAAAAGTGCTGTGGCTTTGTGAACAAGGAACACTTGTGTGGCTCAGGAAGGGCTCTTGGCTAGTGCCCATTGGGCTGGGTGCAGTGAGAGAGTGCCTTGCCTCAAGCTCCTTCCCTGCTGTTTTAAGTCAGGAATGTGCATGGGGCTGGAAGCAGAGGAATGCTGTGATCCAAGCTCACATGCAAAGGCAAAAAGGAAATTCAGGAGTTGAAGGAAAAGGTGATGCAGAGGGGCTGGTTTTGGAAACTTGCTGCTGAGCCCACTGGCCTGAAGGGGAAGGCTCCCAGTGATTCCTGTGGGCTCCAGGCATGGCATTAGAAACCAGCTCCTGTCCCATCACAGCTGCTCAGCAGAGCCCACCCATTTCTGGTACATTGAGATGCCCTTGGCTTGCAAGGCAAAGTGTAACAATCTAAAAGCATAACCATCTGACAGCTGAGGCTTTTCACTTGTTGAGCATTCCTGCTTTTAGCAGCCTGCAGAACTGGAAGCAACAGCATATGAGGCTCCTGCACTGGGTCAGCTCCTGGGCCTGGGATATGCCTTGACAAGGTGTCCAGGCTCAGTGAGAAGGGAAGTGGGAGTGGCCCAGTGTGACCACAGACCAGGCACAGCCTCTTGAGTGTGTGGAAATGACAAGGAATAAAATGTTGGTTTGGCCTCTGGTGAAAAACGTGTCCTTTTGTGCCAGGCTACTCTGCACTGAGAGAGAAAGGCTGGGGGATCAACCCTGAAGCACTGCTACAGCTCATGGCCTGGGGTTCTTGTTGGGCATCGACCCCTCTTCTCTCCCCTGGTGTCATTGTGACTGGCCAGACAACCACGATTGTCACCAGCACCGAGTTCCAGCTGGCTGCCCACACTGCCAGGTGTACCTGCCAGGACAAAGGAACACAAGGGCTCTCTGCAGGATGTCACTGCTGCTGTTGGGGTCATCCGGGGGCTTGCAGTGGTGAGCCCTTGCAAAGCCTCAGCTAAACTCAGGACAACCCCCCCAAGGCCTATGCTTTGCTTTTTCAGTGTGCACCTGCCATCCAGCTCAGCAACACCTGGGAGTTTATCCCAGAATAAATCTGAAACATTCTGCTTCAACAGCATTCCCTCAGTGTACTGAGGGCCAGTGACAGCAGCATGTTAGTTCAGGAGACAGAGCTTGGCATTGCCTGGTCAGTACATTTTATACTCCCACTAATCAGGTAAAAATCCACCAACCAACCAACCTAAAAATGGTCCTTATACCTTCAGTGCAAGCTGGGATTTCAATGTCACACTCATTCAATGTAAGATGAATTACAGATTTTTGAATCCTGTCCTCCTTAGTTTTGAGAAATATGAGTTCAGTTGCTTTGGCATTGAAATCCAGCGTGCTTTAAACACGTCCCACTCAGCACTTTCTGGATGTGAGGCACAATGCCTGGCTGGAATTAAAAGTGAGAAAAACAGCAAAGGCTCCAAGATGCCATTGTCTTGTTATGTGCAGTGCTTTTAAACACAAAACACATTTTGCAGGATCAGTTCTTGTTTGTTTCCTAAATCTGCTGTCAGTACAAATGGTTCCTCTGAGTGCCTCGCCTCTCTTGCCTTTTCAAACAAAACACTTGCCTTCTTTTAACAGACTACAACTTAATTTACTTCCACAAACAAGGGTCTAAGTAAAAGCAGGTGGTCTGGTCAGGAACCCTTGAAACTCTGGGTTAAAAAACCTCCCAGGGTTCCTTTCCAAGATGGAATGCCCTGTAACCACAGAGTGTTCTGCACACTGTGAGCTGATTGTGGGCCCAGCAGTCTGACCCATCTGCTGCACCTCAAAGTGTTTGCACTGAACTTTGTGTCAGAGAAAGGAAACCACTTGGAAACACACTTGGGAGTACTGCTGGTGCAGCACATCATTTTTTCTGGATAAAAGTTAAACAAACACTCTACCTCCCATAAGCCACATTGCAAGAGGGACAGGAAGAGTTCTTTTGGGAATTTTTTTACAGCCTTTCCAAACTGCTGCAGCTGTTAGAAGTGACATAACTGTAAAAAAAAATAATGGTTTTATTAAATTTTGTTTTAATTAATCATAACCAGTATATTAATTATAAGCAGTATGTTAGTCTTATATAATTTTAAACCAGCATTTAGCAAAGTTGTCTAAAGTTACTTTTATGGGAACACAGCTTGGGAAAATTTCTGACACATTAAGTTTTGATAAACTAAATCTGATATGCTTCAATGAACAAGGCCTGGGAGAGAAAGATGCATTGTTGAAGCTGGACATCTGGAATGCAGAATTTAGGGACTACAAGGACATTTTGCAGAAACCAGAAGAGACTAACAAAGACTGTGTCTGTGTGTTGAAAAGTCCCTACTGGAGAAAACAGATACTAAAACCCCTAAAAATATGGCCTAATTAGCATGAACAGTGAGGAATCAATAATCAACAGAGGACAGTATACTAATGAATGAAATATAATTATGCAATTTAGAACCAATGAACATTAATTTGTTTGCTAAAAATGTAGAAATAGGTGGAAAAGTTTTGTATCAGTGCCTGTGTAGAGGCTGGAATTTTGTCAGCCATTTACAAACCCTGGCCAGGAATAAAGAACTGCCTCACTCTCCAGCACTACAAAGACACTATTAGAGGGCACGAGGACACATTTTTGTCCTTGCACATTTTTCCCTGTGAGACATCTATCCGGATCTTCCGTCCTTGTGAGGCTGCAATGTGCATGGTGGTACTTTGAGCTGAAAAGGGCTGCGCAGAGAGCACTGTGCTCTACCAGCTTCCTGAAGGTTTTAAAAGAAAGGGGGCTTCCCCTTGAATGTGGTGCAAATGCAAGTTTAGACAACATTTCACAAGTTTCACCAGTTTCAGGGGCAAACTCCGGGCAAGCTTTGTGTCCTGGCACAGTTCTCTGTGCTGGGCACAGCGTCCCGGCCGTGAAAGGAGCGTGGCTGCCCCTGGCCTGCCAGCCCAATTCACAGTCCTAAGCTGGCAGCCTTGAGGGTGAAGTTAAACAAGAACTACTTGTGCTGCTACCTATTCCTCTTCCAGCCCCCCCGTGGAAACAACTGCACCTACCTTAAGGCTCTGAGATCCAGAGAACACAATGGTAGAGGCAGCAGAGAAGGGAAGGACAGAATGCACCTGTGAGTTTGATGTGGCTTATATGGGACACGTGGGAGGTGCAGCCTGTGAGTATCAGGCTGCACAGGGAAGAAGGTAGGTTGGCAAATGCCTTCTGTCCTGGCACATCTGTCAGTCAGGACTGCAGCTGCAAACACTTCGCACTAACAATGGACTCTGCCACTTTGAGAGAACATGCTAATACTATATATATAGTTTAGAAGGAAAATGTGAATCACTAGTGTGTTTTGTCTAGCTTACAGACTGCAAAGGGACTATGAAGGCCAGCAGTGGCTTTTTGTTGTAGGACTTTTTCTTTGCGAGCAGCTGCTGGACATTTTGAAGGGGTTTGGGATCTGCGAGAGTTGATCTGCAAGATGGCACACAGATCTTGAGGGAAAGTGCATATCTCCAGGGAGCTGGATGCAGTTCAGAGGGTGTGAGTTACATGTTGAGCAGCTGATGGCACAGAAAAGGTTCTAAAAGGAAGAGGCCGTGCTGCAATTGCCTTTTATTTTGCAGCCTCTAAACTGCACAGCCAACACAACCACACGATAGCGCTGTCGACTCACAAAACAGGAACATGCACTGAGCTCAGCTCAAAACCACCCCCAGGACACAGCCAAGTCAGAAACGTCCCTGCTCTCAAATCAGCTCTGTCAGGACAAAAAGGTTTGGCTGATCTTCCCCTTCCAAGAACAAACTCTTCCTTGCAGCACATTCAAATGGCAACAAGAACTCCTCTGCCCTAACAAACCTTTTCACTCTTGCTGAGTCTGGTAACAAACTTGAAAACATCTGCCAAAACCAGGGCTCACAAAAGTGTCAGTGGAGAAAGCTTTTTACTGCCTACAATTTCAACTGCACCCATCAAACTACAAACACTCACCCTGTATCACCATTTTCCTTCTCAGCTCTAGGTACCATCCTAAACCTTCAGTCTCAGAGTCAGGATCCAAATGGAATGGCACCAGGGACTGCTCCCACACTAAAGCTACAAGGGACAAAAACTCAACAGCTTGGCCTCTGCATTCCCACTGACAGTTCAACAGCTCTAACCCAGAGAGCTGCATATTGGGAAAAGCCTTAAAATTCACTGAGACCACCCAAAGTGCCCCTCCAAATTTGCTTTCTTTGCCAAAGAGAGCAACTAGAACTCCATCTAGCAACTAGAACTCATCTGACAAGAAATGGCATCCCCTCCTCCAAAATCCAAACCATCCAGGGACTGATCCCCTACAAAGGTGTCAGAACACTGGTATTGGGCATTACCTGTCCAGGACACTTGATCAGCTGCACACAAAGACATAGTGCAGCTGCTTACCTTGTCCAAAAGAAGTGTGCTGGCAGAATTTCAAGAAGATTACCTCTGAGAAGTGGAAAACACATGCCAAATTGAGTCTTTCAGGAAGGAGACTGCCTTTCAAAGATGGGTACCAACTCCATGATTGAGTCAGTCCTTCCAAACCAAATGTGCCAGGAGATAAAGCTGCTGTTGCCCTTAAGCTGCACAACACAGCTTCTGATCTGCACCTCCAACACTGGGGCTTCTTACTTTCCTTCCCATAAGAAAGCATTGCCATTCTCATTCAGGAACTTACCAAGCACAAGTTGCATACCACATCCAGCACTGACTATGTCCAACAATGGCTCCTACAGAAATGTCTTGCTGGACTACACCATGCCCTTAGCTTCTCAGCACTATGCAGTCCCATGTTCTGCCCCCCTATCACCTGAATCTAACTGGACACGTTTTTAGCACAGCAGCACAATCTGGGCGAAGAGAAGGAGACATGAAGCACATGTTTTTGTCCTGGAACATTTCTGTGTGAGGCTTCTGTTGGGATCCTTAATCCTTATGAAGCTGTAATGTGCACAGTGGTCCTTTAGGCTGATCCCTGTGGCTTCAGTGCCTACTGACACCTTCAGTGTTGGTTATTTCAAGCTGCTGGACATGCTGGTGCTGCTGTTTCTGCTCGTGCTTTTCCTTTTCACTAGTGCTTCCTCCCTGGCAGTCATCAGCCCGGATCTGGCATCAGGCCTTTCTGTCCAGCTGGTGCCTTCTGCAATGTCTCCCAAGGGTATGAAGTTCAGTGGCTGTCCAGCTGCAAACCAAGCAGGAACATGGCCAGTCTGTGCCTGGAGCTGGAGCCCAGAGGCCTGGAAAGGCTCAGCCATACATGGAGCAGCAGTGACATCCTCACAGCCCTACCATGCATGGAGGATGGAGCAGCAGTGACATCCTCACAGCCCTGCCCTGCCAGCCCCATGGCAGGGATGTCATACCTGACACAGTGATGACAGCATTGCAGCTTGGCAGAGGCTCAAAACACAGGAAATTCAGGACCATCCAAGCTTTAAAACTGCTTGCTTTACCTGCAAAGCAACTGTGGTGAGGTTTTGCAAAAAAAGCTCTTAATGCATTAAACTGTCTGTAATATGAGTGAGAACTGTGCTAAGCCAAGGTTTTGAACTAACAGCTTAAGTTTCAACATTCATCAAGTCACATTGTCAAGAGCTGTTCTGAAATGTTTAATAAGCTTTTTGTTTTAAGATTTACTTTACAAGGCAACTTGTATCACTTTCATCAGTATCTCAATACAAAAGTCTTACAATGCTTTGTTTGCTAAAAAAAAAAACTACAACATGGAACTGGGGGTCAGGGAGTTGTCTCCTTTTGCCAGCTGTTTTGGGAGGAGGGGTGTCCCACAGCCTGCTGCTGGAGGCTGCTGGACTCAAGCAATAAGTTACACAAGTTCTGTACATAATTACAGTCAGAGTATGCAGCTGTATTATACACCACAGGTAAACACCATCAGGGCCTATAACTACTATAAAGGAGAGCTTTTTCTTGAAGATTTCAGAGTTTATTTGACCATGGATAAATCTGATCTATCAGGGGACTGACATCCATCTTTTGTAGGCACCGATCCAGGCAGAATTGCCTTGCAGAAAAAAATTGGCTCTTTTGCAAACTTGTGCAGTATTTAAAAAAAAATTATGTAGCTCTCAAGTCTTTAACAAATTTATAAAAATAATTATTTGCTACTCTTGTGCCTACCTTCAAACACAGAATTACTTTAATAACTTCATATTCTCTTTCTCCATTAGGTTCGCTGCAGTATTAGATCAGGCAGAAACTTCAAAATCTTAATTAGTCCAACTGTGACTCAACCAACTGGATATTTTAGCCAGAACAAAAGAGTTTAACTACAACTCGAAAGAAAACAAAGGAAGCTTGTACCACAGCAGCTCAAGCTAACTAACATTGAATGGGTTTTCCATGGTGGGAAAAAAAAGTTACTATTTCAAGTTTTAGCACAGAATATTCAGGAAAAACATTTTGTAAGCCTATGCTTTGTAAACATTTATACAAATCATTCAGAGTGGCTTTGGAATGGATTTTCAAATCCTTGGCATTGTGCAGGGCAGGAATTAACAGCTCACACTATGAAATCAAGCAACTTTGACATGGAGTTGGAAGAGCAAGAGCACTGAAGGCTCCTGCATCAAGTAGTTAAAACTGGGTATTACTTTGTATTTTATTATAAAGTTTATAGCATTACAGAGTCCAGCATGGCACTGTAAGTAACCTTGTTACAGCATTTTGTTTTTGCTTGGTACAAAAAAGCTGATCAGCAGCATAACTGTTACACTGAATCCAGGATTGGAAGGGGTTGGCTTCTTCTGAATAGAGATGAGTCAGTGTTTTAAAATAAAAAGGCTGCATTTTTAAATCTCAAATATGTGCAAAATTCCTTTCAGTAGAGAATGTGGTAGAGGTGTGTGCAATGTTGAAGGATACGCCCCAACCCCAATATACTGCAGTCACGTGGAGGGTGAACTCTGGATGGTTACTCACGACTTTGGGTGCTGCTTCCAGGAGTCCTCCTCACAGCTGGTGCTCTCTCCCCACCCCACTCTATGTCCATTTATGCAGTGCATCAAGTACTGACATTCATAATTATTCTCTCCCCTCTGCCCCCCCTCCTAAAATAAAATTGGTCCATGATAGTTCTAATAAGCTTCCTTCAGGAATTCCAGTAAACTCTCCATCCTAAGACAGCTGTGACTGTTACAATGGATTTATGAAAGCAAATGCAATCTGGGAGATGAAGGGCTGCATGTAAAGAGAAGTATCTCCATTTTCCTAGGGTCTTCAACAGCTTTTAAAAACAAGAGCATGGATTCCAACGTTATTATGAGGAAAGCCCCTTGGATTTTGGTGCTTTAGCCTTGATGTTATTTGCTGTTTTCACATGTTGTAGGCAACATAAATAGGATCCAACTGATCAGCTAAAAATCCATCTCTCAAGTGCATCCGTTGTTTCTCGCCGCGGGAGTTGATGGGAATGACCCCGGGATCCACGATGACCACGACACCAACAATGAGATAATGCTCCTCCAGGACCACGTTTGTCACCAGTGCCACCAGGTCCAGCGCTTCCTGCTCTGAGCCTTCCAGCTCCACCACCACCACCAGCAGGTTTGTCCACGTAAACACAGCACTGTTGGCATGACACACGTGTTAATGGGGAGGAAAAAACTCCCAGACAAGTTATTAAGAGAGATTATTAAAAGAAAGACAAGGCCTCCCAAAGCTCACAACTAAACCTGAATGCTTTGAGGCTGGAGAGGACCTACAGCCAATGATATACATAACTCAGTAGGGCCAAATGGGAATAACACATGTGAGAAGACATCATCCATGAAA
This sequence comes from Passer montanus, assembly GCF_014805655.1. Lineage (NCBI taxonomy): Eukaryota > Metazoa > Chordata > Aves > Passeriformes > Passeridae > Passer > Passer montanus. The sequence goes on from NW_024371704.1 coordinate 3,066,390, forward strand.
TCCTTGAGATGTGTTTACCACACCCACAGGTGTGCATTCCACCACTGCCAAGGAACTTACAAGTTCTTCTGCTTTAGAAGCAATAAAATGATACAGAGGAATAATGCTGTGGCTCTTACCATTCTGCAATGCTCTTATGTGCCCTGATGACAGAGGTTTCTATGTCGATGGGGTGGTACCTCATTCCTCTGAGCTCCAGGGTTTCATCCAAAGAGCCCACCACGTACAAGGCATCGTGCCTCTCTGCAAGACAGCACACACATTTCAACACCATCACAGCTGCAGGACAAACACAGTCACTTGTATGTGCTTACTCCTGACCTTCTAAGATGTTCCCAGTGCTTACTAGGGGAAAGTCTATAATGCAAGCTCCAGCATCTTAAAGAATTAAAAACTCATGTAGTACTTCTGCCTGTGACTCAAAGCAACTGAAACCACAATGAAAAGAATTTCTGGGTCATCCAGTTCTGTCCTTTCTCTCATGTAATGTAACCTCTGTTCATAAACCCAAGTAAAATCCACCGTTAAAACATCTTTCTGTTCCACTATTCTTACCAGAGAACTTTACTTTCATCGCACAACCACTTTTTCAATTCCCAAATTTAACTCTTTTTTCTTTTTAACACCAGCTTATACACACTTGTCCTCATGCCAGCAAAACTCTACTCAGTTTCTTAAGATGCCACAGTTTACACAGTAAGAACAACTCTGTCCTCTCCACAGCCTCAGCTTCACCAGGTTAAATAAGCAAAGTTCTCCTAGATCCTAACCTGAAGGACACACTCTCCACATTCATCCTTGTAACTCTGCTCAGTTAAATTTTGCTATTTCTTTGTGAACTATTTTATAGTCTTGCTTAGTTGTGTTACTGGAGGTGAAAATCATGCTGGGAAGTTGTACTTCATGTATAGTGTAAATTCACTGCCCAAAGCCTCTTAAAAACTAAAGGACAACTGACACTGTTACATGACGATAAAAATCTCTGTGATATGTGATTTTTCAGAAAGCTACAAGGCACAAAAACTTGCCATTATTTTTCAGTGAGATCAGTTAGGACACTGATATTACTCATGTGGACACAATTCATTTAAGCCCAATCACAGAAAAAGAGCAATATAGATTTGTTACTAAGTTACAAGCATTCAAACTCCTTTCCTTAGAATGTTCAGAGACTTATTTCTTTACATATATGATAATCAAGAGCTATATCTGCTTTGTATTCTGTATCTGAACAGAGCAAATGGAAGATAAACTCTTCCCAAGTGTAGATATCTTGGCTTAGACAAAAAAGTCCCAAGATTAATAATTTATTTTCTATACAGGACAGTTTCTCCTCTAGACCTTTAGCTTCTGAAAGACTGCAAAATCACTGGTGTCTGTGCATGTCCTGAACCTGCTGAATGATAGAACATCTATGTCACCATGGTCTCTTCTGAAAAATCCTCTTTGCCCAGGATTTTTTCTCCTGAGAAGCCTCAGAGTGTGTTTTGCTGCTTTGGAATGCAATACAGAGATTGGTCATTAAGAAAAAACAATTCACATGCTGGATACACAATCACAGCCAGTTGTGTTGGACTCTCTGAAGAGTCACAGTTTTTATTATCAATTCTTTTCTAGCCTTCTGATGTATCTTTTCCCCTATTCTTTTAGTATAGTATTTTCTTTAATATAATACAATATAATATCGTAATGCAATAAATCAGCCTTCTGAGAACTTGGGAGTCAGATTGACCTCTTCCCTCGTCCTGGCACCTTCACAAATGCAAAACATCTCCTCCTTAATTCAGGAGTTTTCTGTGGTGGAGGCCAGTACAAGCCAGCTGGACAGCCCAGTCTCTGCTGGCCCAGCCCCCAGCAGGAGCAGTGCTGCTCTCACCCCCGCTGGCATCGGTGAGCTCGGTCCTGCGCAGGAAGCCCAGGTAGCCGGTGCGAGCCCACACGGTCTGCGTGTCCCCGAAGCTCAGGCGAGCCGTGAAGTGATCGGCGTGCAGCGCTTCCTCTCCGTACACCGTGTAGTAGCCAGTGGCGTTGTGGGGGCTGCTCACCCAAATCTAGGGGATAAACCAAGCCCGGCTGGAATGAACACAGCTTATTTTGCCAGACACAGACAGCATCGTTAATTGATTTAAAAGATCTGTTTCACTGACAATTTTGACTACTCCAAAATGCCAGTTTTATTGAAAGTATTAACTTCTGACCAGAGAAAAGGAGTTTTATATACATGTAATTGGGTAGGCAATTAAAGGAAGGCATTTATCTAACAGGAGGTATTGATGTGCCACATCACTGCCCACAAACACAACAGTAGCAAACCTTTACCTCTCCTAAATGCGAGTCTCCCAGAGGTCCCTTGGTTTCTGTGTGTGCTATGATGACCTTTACTCCCGGGAGAATCTCAAATAAGAAGCAAACAGAAGTTAAGAAAAGGGATTCATCAAAAGAAAAGTTAATCACAAGTCAACAGTCTGTGCTTCCCTTTCTACACCACAGACACTAAGCATGTCTTCCTACTACAGTTGTTTAACTTGTTAAATAATTCTAACTCTGAGCAGCCATTTTGCAGCTTCAGCATTGGTTTCACACCTAGAAAATGCCTTCCATGTGAAGGCCTCAGATTTGTTTTGATGGTTGCAATTTATCCTATTGCTTCATGTCATGCACCTGGTTTCACTTAACTGCTCAATCACAACCTGTTCTCCTGGACACATTCTGGTTAGCCAATCTCATCCCACACATTCTTTAATGAGATCCAGGTGATGCAGCTCCCCACCCAGGTGAGGGCCATGAGGACATAGTGAGTGTCATAATAGCTTTCAAGTGAAACAGGAGTTGTAGAGTAGATGTTCAGAAGAATTCTCCCCTGTGAGGGTGGTGAGGCCCTGGCTGGTAAAGGTTGTCCAGAGAAGGCTGTGGCTACCTCACTCCTGGAAGTGTCCAAGGCCTGGTTGGAAGGGCCTTGGAGCAACCTGGACTAGTGGAAGGTGTCCCCCCACCCATGGCAGACAGGGACTGGATTGAGATGAGCTTTGAAGTCCTTTCCAACCCAAACCATTCCTTGATTCTGTTAGGAGGAAGGAACTGTCTCTCACCTTCCCAGACTCCATAAGTGGCAGACTGTGTGGAGAACCTCTCTCTACCAAACGCACCCTGAGAAAATAAGAGGAACACATTTGTACAAAGCTTTAAGAACTGCTGGAGATTAGGATTTTTTTTTTCTTTTTTTGTTTTCCTTTTTCTCTCAGGGAATTTTCTCCCTAAGAGATGACAATGACTGTGTTTAAGAGAGACTGCCTGCACTCTTGTAGCGGAGGCGCTTTCTCTCGGGAGACAGCCCCTCTGTCTTCCACTGCTGCTTTGGGCTCTTCCATGACACTCCAACCCAGCAGCCTGTGCTCACCAGTACACCCCGTGGTTCCTGTTACAGCTGCAGAGTTCATGCTACATTCTGTTTGCCACACAAGGAAGGCTGAGGAACAGAGTTGTTTTGGTTTGAAGGAAGAATAAAAAAAGACCAAGGGAGATTCTAACTGTGTTATTTCCACTATCTAAGGCATTGTTAGGGAGCAGATTTCTTGGAATTGCACAGCACAGGCAGGGAGGGAGTCAGCTGGCTGCTGCCAAGGATAATTCAATGAACTGGTGCAATCAGGGTCAAGTTTGTTCTCCACAGCCACTGAAGAGTTAATGCTTTAACACAGACTGTACCTGTCATGTCGAAGTGCTCTCATATCTACATAGACTGTTGTTGGATCTGGTCCTGCTGTGCCCTAAGAATAAGGAGCAAGAGACAAATTCAGCAGAAGCCACAACACCCTGCTTTCATTCTCACAGCCACGTAAATTCACAAATTTCTTTCCCTTTTTTACTGACACTTACAAAGCATTTCCCTAATGTCCAAGAAATAAAGTAGCCCCCCATTCTACAGTGACTAGTGTAGACCTTTGCTTTTTATGGAATCAGTCAATGAATGCACAGGTGAAGTATGTAGTACAGGTAAGTCTAAGTTTGCAAAATTTTTAGGTTTAAAATTCAGCTTTTAGGATTTTATTTCAGTAAGCACCTGCTCTATATAACCCACATAGCCAGTGCAAAAGGATGTAAGCACAAACCTATGTGGGCCTAGTTCCTAACACTGCAGAAGCAGATGGATTTTAGGACGTGACAAGCACACATGCATCACTATACCTGTTCAGCCAGCTTGCCCAGCCTGTTTGGCTGACAGCAGGACCACAAACAGAAGTAACAGAGGCCATCAAAGTGTGGGAAACAGAGAGAAAGGGGAAAGAAAAGAAAATACAAACAAAGAGGCACTGGAAACATAAGATACACACAGTAAGACAGAAAACAAAACTACACTGTTTTAGAATGAAAAGAAAATTTCCATTTCAGATTATTTAGGAGCTTGGCACTTTTATGCAAGTCTAAGATCATGTAACAAAAGAAGGCTACAGCAACTCATACATTGCTTTACAATAAATCCCTTCTCCCTCTGTAAGACTGTTTACAGCTTCAGAAACACCTCAGTGAACCAGTTTAGCAGGCCTGCAAGACATGTATTTAGCCTGCTAATTTGTATCAAAACTTTGGTCAGTCATTTACATTCATTTAAATCTGATTTAAAAAGTCTAATGGAGGTATCGCTTTGGCAGAATGGGAGAAAAGGGGTAGAAAACCCCTCCCACTAGAAAGGGTCTCAAGAATGGAAAAGAGAGATGAAAAAGGCATAAAATGAATGGGAAGTTTAACTGCCCAGCAGTCCTGTATTCCACACTGAGGTTTTGGAGTACTTTTCATGTTGCCATTCAATATTCTGCAGAAAAACTGTTTCTCACCCCTTTATCCCAAACTGGCTTTTGAAATTTTTATTCACACAGGCAATTTGGAAAGCTATTCTTTCACATTTGGCAGCTTTATTCAATGTTAAAATCTTAATTTGCAGTCATCTTGATTTCATGTGTATCCTTCCTGTTTTTCCACCTACTGATTTATAAAATCACTCTGACATTTCTTTTTAGCCATTTGGCTTGGTCTTGTTAAAAATCCTTTCTCCTTTAATTGTGAAAGAAACTATAGAAACTAAGGAAACAATTGTGAATGGCAACATATTGAAGTAACTCATGTCCCAGAATATCTCTCTTGTAGGAAACCTAGAACACTGTAATATATTCTGAGAGCTAAAAAGGCTTTTCTTTATCTAGTGGGCACCAGGAAGGGGGGAAAAAAAAGGAAAAACGATGTTTTGCAGAAGTACAGTAGCAATTTTCATAGAATCCTCTTTTATTAGGTGTAATCCATACCAAGAAAACTGGAGATTAAATTTATAATTACACATACTTAATCATGTGCCCCCTAAAATATTCCCCACATACAAAGCTACATACTGCCTCACCTGAAACCTGAGCACTTTATTTACTAACTCAAGATCCTCCAAACTCCAGGGTGCTTTTCCCACCTTCCAGTCCTACTTAATAGCTGACTTTTCAGGTAAATTTTAGAATATAAATATATATATATGTTTATTATGTATGTATGCTTTTTAATCTCCTGATTGGAAAACAAATACCTAATTAAAAAAGTTAGATTTCATCTGGCTAAATTACACATAAAAGATTATTATCAGCTTAGTATGAATACTAAGCTATCAAAGGTGGTTCTGGCCCACAGAATGTCATTATCTCCAAACTGTGAAGCATGGCTGAGTACTTTATGGGCATATCCTCCCTCTCAAATATTCCAATTTCACAACTTAAAGTAAAAACAACCAGTCCAGCTCTCACACAAGGTGAGACAAAAATATCTGTGTGTTGCTCATACTCATTTGAGATCTTTAAAAATAAAAAAGCCCTGCCAACTGTGTTGATTTTCCTGGGTCTTATTTGTGAAATTCTGTCTTCCACATTACACAAAACAAGACAAAACCTGAATCACACAGAAGCTGAAACAGCATTGCTTGTAACATGTAGTACTTCTGTACAGGAAGCTGTTTATTTAATGCATAGTAGGAAGGAAACAAGTTTCTTAGTACTGACCCTCTGGATTAAAAAAAGCAAATCAAGTGGTCAATTAGTACAGAAAAGTGACTATATCATAATCAACATAACATTAAACATCTTATTACAAAGCTTAATTTAACTGGGTGATGAAGCAAGCAAGCAATGGAGCTCTAGCTCATTACAAAAAGAAATGTATTCACCTGAACAAGATTTCCTACCAAGAGATTCTGTGTAAGGAACAAGCAGTTTAAGCTCACCTGTAAGCAAATTGCTACGTTGACCCTGCACCCAAAGGTGGTGCTGACAGCACGAGCAGACAGGCCCAGGTCCTTGAAGAGCTTGGAGAACGACTGGGTGAGGGTGATCCTGGGTCTCTCCTCTGCCACCACCATGCAGGTGCGCACGCAGGACAGGTTGACCCCCTTCATCTGGAGGGTGGCAGGGAGAACAAACACTGTCACTTCAAAGGCAGCAGTTCTAGAAATGAACTGGTTTATTTGTGCAACAGAATGGCTTTGAAAGCACTAGGGTAAGGCATGAACTGTTTTAACACTACAGACACCGTGTAGCTGCAACACGGTCACTCAGCATTTTGGGCTGAAAAACCTCTGGAATGTCATTTTGCCACAGGGATGGGCTGGTCAGGGACCTGCTGGCTCCCAGCACTGCACAGTTTAAGTGTCCCAGACATCACCAGCTCCTCTCAATGGGAATGTGAACCTGGAGCAACTGGCTGTGGGCCAGGATTCCTGTTGGTGAGGTCCAGTGGAACAAGACTTTTTGTTTTTATTGAGAGCACACAACACAACCACTTTTTTGTGAAGGAGGTGCCACACATTCCCAGGGGAAATCCTGGGCAGCTGAGTTACTACAGCTGTGGGAATGAACCTTCCTCTTTAAGGAAATGAAATCTCAGTTGAGAGATTTCCCTCAAAAATAAACAGATGTATTAAGAGTGTAACTGATGTTAGGTATCAAAGAATCATACAGCATATACTTTGGGTAGGAAAGAAAGGACTTTAAGGCTCATCTCATTCCAACCCCTCTGCAGGGGCAGGGACACCTTTCTCTAGATCAGGCTGCTCCAAGCCACATCCAACCTGGTCTGTAACACTTCCAGGACACAGAACATTACATCCATTTCAGAACTTAACACTTTTGGTATCAAGTGATATCTAAAAGTAAGTGAGATTTGCTGAGTTTTTTTTATTTTGGCTGTTTTGGGTGAGGTTTTTTGTGTTTGGTGGGGCTTTGGGATTTTTCCTTCTGTTGGTGTGTGATTTGTCTGGGATTTTTTTTGTTTGGTGCTGGCTTTTTTCTTGTCTCAGAGACAAACAAGTTGATAGCTTGCTATGTATTTTGCCCAAAATCTCAAAAACATCCAGCAGCACAGAGGTTGCACTAATAACTAAACCAGAAAATATAAGACTTTTTTTTCCTCCACCAGAAACATGGAAGCTGAGTCTTCCAGCAGTCTCAAAACTCCCAAAAAATCAAGTCATAATGGAAGGCTCTCATGGGAACACTTAAAACCTCATCTTCTCCAAGCCAAAATGAAGTATTTTTGGAAAGATAGATGGGTGTTTATGTCAGAATGTGGAAGGATGAAGCCCACTCACCCGGAGAACATCAGTCTGAGTCCCAAGGCCTTTTGTGCATATCTCCATCACGGAGTAGGAGCAGAAGGTGACACGCACTTTGTACTGGCTGACAGCAGACAGCCACAGGGACACATTGCTCTCCAGCTCCAGAGGAGGCACCAGGATGGACTGGTGACCTGAATATATGCTGCGCAGAGGAAACAACAGGAACATGAAAAATTAATTCATTAATGTGTGTTTTAAAAGGCAAAAAAAATTGCTGTTTTGTGCAATGTGCTGCATTAGAGTAGGTAACTGGTAGAATCAAATCAAGACTCACTCATTTTAAGAAACATTTAAGTGCTTCCTCTAGCAGTATTTCTTACTGCATACCAATCTTGCAGTGAACACCTTAAAGGTCTTGTCAAAACATATGGTTTAATCTCAAAATACTTCAAAAGGATTTACTTAATCAATGTGAAACAGACAGTGAAATCCTTTTTTTTTCTTCCTTGAATTTGGTATGCAATTAATTCCACTTGAAAACCTGAAGTTATTCTAGTAACTAACTGACTTAAATGGATTTTCTTATCGCAAAAGGTGTTTTCTGAACTACTGATAAAAAGGTGAGTTTGGGTTCCTTTGACAGTTTCACCCATTCCCTGGGGTTGTAGAGAGGAGAGGCAGAGCTCCAGAGCCATACCTGCACAAGCACCACAGGGCAAAGCCCAGGCCACAGTAGGGGTCCAGGCAGATGGCAATCTGTCGGGATGGGTACAGCTCACACTGGAGCTTGATCGAGCGACATAAGGCACTTGTGGCTGCGTGTGACATCTGCAGAGGAAAACAGCACCTCTCAGGGACCTTCTTCTACAAAAAGGGTTTTACACATCTCTTTATAAAGGAATAAAACATGCTTATCTCTTGTTACTGTACCTTTACTCCTGCTAATATACCAGTAGTAGACACACTGAAGTCCAAGTATGCCAGCATATCTGGAGATGTAGGTCTGAAAACACTAGCCAGCTTCTTTTTAGGCATATCATCTATTTAAAATGTGTAAGTAGAGGAGAGTACCATATTATTTTGGGAAACAGGTACAGGACAAAAAATGTATCTGTACAGCATTATCATCAGATCTTGCCTATAGTTTCTGGACAGCTATTTTAATGCAACGCACAACACATCCACTCAATCAGGCTGTTGTGCTGTTGCAAAATACATAAATTACTCTTCAAACTATTTCCATTTTGGCTATCATACCTGTATCCAAAATAGTGGGCCACGTTTTAATATCTACAGCTGCTGCAGCCTCCTTGGACCTGAGCAGTTTCATTATAGCTTGGGTGGTCAGTATACATGCAGACTTACTGACCTGCAAAAGGCAATGCATTAAGACCATTGTTAAAATCAGGGAGTGCATGCTCAAAATCATGTAAGATGATGAAGAAAGTAATTGGAAACAGAACAAAATAAATCACAACAATAAAAAAACATTTTAAATGATTTTCTGAAGAAGTCATTACTGACTCAGACACAGCAAACTGAATATTTATTTTCTAGCTTATTTTACAATGACTGTGGCAAAGCAATTCATCAGGCTGCATCAACCATTCACCACTCCCCAAAAGCACGAGGAGAGGAATGTCTCACCTACCTCTACAATCATTTTGACAGTGGGCAGAGTGGTAGCAAGGTTCTGTGGATGAGGTGGGCGGACAGTGATGGGAACACAGCCAGCATACAAACAGCCATAGAAAGTTGCTATCAAGTCTACTCCTGGAAAGGATATTTGTGAAATTAAAGCAATTTTTACCAGATCAATAGGCCAAATTCTTTCACTAAAATCAAAATGCACACTGATTTGTGTTATTAAGATGCAAACATTTTTCACAACTATCTGTTCAAATCAACAGGCTGCTCCACACCCAGTTTAAAATGTTTTACATTTAAGAACTAGCAAAAATTATTACAATGCAATTAACAGACAGAAGTTTTTGTGCTGTGTGACTGTGGGTTTTGCTGTGCTGCTTTACCTGGAGGGTAAACCAGGGCCACGTGGTCACCAACGTTCAGCCGTCCCTTCTCCAGCAGCGCGACTGCCACCCTCTCTGCCCTCTTGTGCAGCTGGATGCACGAGGCAGTGCTGGCTACAGTACCCTGCACAGGACACAAGAGACTGCAGAAACCTTTACAGGAGCAGCAGCAGCTCAGTGACTTGGATAATGACAGGGAAAGGGGTAAACCAAAAGGGTTTCTCCTGGAGACATGTGAACACAGCAACATATAGCACGGTAGCTCATTAGTCTTCAGCTATTTAAGACAGGTGTTGACCAGCAGGTAATTTTTCTTTGTGCCCAAGTTTTGTGCTTCCTTTTGCACAGTCTGTGTCAAGGGTAACTTGCCTGAACAAAGTGACTTGGGAAAGGGCTGCTTCATACTAGAAAACCTCCCTCAAAGTCTTCTTTACTCTTAGAGAATTCAATCAATTAAATCAAATTCAACAATAACCATGTTGAAACTATTTCTTCTGCTAAAACACAGTCTCAAAAGAAAAGTTAGAAAGTTTGAACTATGTCCTAAACTCTTTTGCCCTTCTGAATGAGACCTACAAATCCTTCACTTCCCAAAGTGAAGGACTTGCTTCCCAACTGCTGCCGGACTTTCTGGAAGACTCCTGTCTGCAGCACAGCACAGCACAAGGCAGACCCAATTTGTCCCTGGGCTCTTACTGTCACTCTATGTGCCATCCTTTTTGAGGGCAGAGCCTAGCCCAGGGCAAGGCATCAGTATCCCCTGCAGGGTGTGACAGTGCTCCTGGAAAATTTGACTCCAAAGCTGTCCCAAGGGCTCTCTACTTAGGCTCTTGATCTTATCACAAAATCCTCTATTTCTGACTTACAGTTAACACTTGTGCTCAGGAATGATGAAGACAGAATCATGGCTTCCATTAATATGACAAAAGTTGTGTTCTGGCAGGAAATTGCAATGTTTTAAGCTAGGCAGACTGCATACTGAAATTCCAGAAGTGGAATAAAACGTATGACATAAAATTCCAGAAGTGGAAAAATTTATGCTGGTTACTAACTAGCAATTTTTGTCTGCTTCATTAAAATAATATCCAGCACTTCAGGAAAAGACTTCTAGAGGGAATTTTCTTAGAATCTAATAATCTTTTGCTTTGGTCTTAATCTCCAAGTATGACCTAAAGTGCATCTTACCTTGGAATTCAACAGAAGGAAGAGTGGATGATCTGGAGTTGTCTGAGCTCGCCACTGAAGAACATCTGCTAAATACAGGAACTGAAAGGGAAGAAAAAGAAGACACTCAAATTCAGTTGAAGTACCTCAGGTTTATTTCCCGTTCTTCTCTCATTCTGAATAAGCTAATTCAAATATTTGATAATACCAGGACCCCAGTGTCACCTTTCTTGCCTGGTCATTGTCCTCCAGCTGGCTAACATCTCTCCCCGAGGCTTGTGCAATCCTCTTGCCAGCTACGAGGTTTCCTACAATCATTGACGCAGGACCAACATCTGCATTTTGAAAAGAACAGTGCAAAATGAGGAAAAACAACCTAGGAACAAGCAGCAGTTCAGCCTGCAGGAGCCCCACACAACACAGGTCTGGCAGAACCAGCACACAGTCAGGTTTCCTCACCTGGCTGCTTCTGCCGAGGCTTGGGCAGGTTGGTGACACAGGTGTGGGGACACATCAAGACGTTACAGGGATGCAGAGCACCCTCCAGAAAGCGCTGCTTGGTTTCTGAAATATGAATTCCTCCGAGTGGAGCCTTTGGCAAAGTGTTGGCTGGCACCAAGGCAAGGCAGTACACACCTACTTGGTGAATGCTATCAATTGCCTTCAGAGAAATTAAAAAAACAAACAAACATTCCACATTATCAACTGGGATGTAGCTAGAGGAAGAATTTGAATTCAATTAATTTATAACATTAAAATTTTTACTTGCACCACAATTTGCAAATAAAGGGTCCAATTCTGCACTCACTGAACTCATAGAAGCTGTGCCATGACTTCAATGGGAGCAGGAGCAGACCCAGGATTTTGCTTGTGCCCTCTATCAAGGGGATGCCACCTGCACATCAGGGATTAGGAAAGTCTCTTAAAAGTGGGCAAAAAGTGCAGAGATTTTCAAAAGCCAAAGTTATATCACAGCAAATTTAGCATGTATGGCACAATCACAAAAGCGCAGTAGAACATAAAACTCACAAAATTTAGGAGGGAAGCATCTTTGCTGCCTAAACCTTAAGTGTCTCTTTTAGCTATGACACTTCTAAAAACAGAAATAAAAATATTTTCTCCCAATACCAGATATTCTCTCCAAAAAGAAGAGCTGAAATTAGACAGAAACCATTATTACTCAACTGCCTTACTCTTAAGGGCAAACTTCCTTTATGTTGTTCTCTGGATCCTTCCCTTCATTTGTCCCCAGATTCTTCCATAATTGATCTTTCCTTTTTCACTTCCTGAGAACTGATTAATTCTAAAATCTGCAAATGCAGATCTACCACAGTTCCCCTTCCTCCTGTCCTTCATCCCCAAGAAAATACAGTGAAATAATTAAGGGAAGAAGTTCTAATACTTCTTGTTGCAGATCTAGAATAAGGTTGTTAGTGATAAAAAAGCTTTTGGGACTGTTCTGATACTTGGCGAAATACTTGTGCATATTTTCAGAGGTAACTCTCAGTATGAAATCAGAAGAGATTGATCAGTAGCATTGACCCAAACAAAACCCATCACCTTTAGGCCTTTGAGAATCCTAGTCGTAGGAAGTTAAAAATACATTCTGAGATAAAGTGTTACTTTTTACAAAATTCTCTTAATTCTGAACCCTGAAAAAATTATCTTATTACAGCTCTCTGTGGTTACACTGATAGGTTTTGCTTATGGGAAAAAAAAAAAGAGTTCTAATATTCTCATTTCATGCATCAGCCTTATTCACCTGGAAAGAGAAAAGGACAGACTGACTACCTGTAGAACCCTGCTCATCCACTGAAAACTATCCTCCTCTGAGGCGTCAGGGCGTTGCTCTGCCACAAGCACTATCCGATCATCATGCAACACGGGCACAGAAAACACTGCTATCCTAAAACACAAAGGACAGAAGAATGATAGGATGCACACAGGGTGAACAGAGCACGGCTTGTCATCACACGGGAATGGCTGCAACCTCTCGTGGCACTGTTTCACACACACAAGCATTATTCATGCCACATCATCACAAAATCACAGAAAGATTTAGAGCACGTGTGGATTCCTTGCTGTAATTGCTTTCTGCTGGGGGTCAGGTGGATTTGCAGTCACCCATGTAGCACGTGTCTGATAGGCAAGTTCCATACATGTAGGGGTTGTGCAAGCCTTGCCTACAGAACTCCACCATGCACACTAGACTTGTAGCCCCTACATACAGTGCCCCTTCTGGAAGACAACTGTGCCAAATTATTGACCACCAGGTGCTTGCACTGAAAAATACTTAACTCCCATTGGAGAATTATCTTAGTTTTAGGCTTGCCTCTTCTAGGATAAAATATTAATAATGCCTCAGTCTGGACTGGCCCCAGTCTGAACTCAGAGACTCCATTTGTCATTGATCTCCATCTGGACACTGAGCCATGGACCACTGAAGAGCACTCAGGTTGGTGATACAATACATTATCTATGAGGGTCCTTCAGCATCCTGGTTTGGTCTTTAGAACAGGCTGCACAGTTCCTCCCTCATCCACCCAAAAGGCTCAGGGGACAGAAGTGTTTTACATCCAGCATATGAGCTTCTTTTGAGAGCCTTGAGAGAAGCTTTGAAGTAAGTTTTAAACAGACACTTTAAGATCTACCTTTGTACTGTGTGAAAGTAATTTAAAATCTATTATGCACAAAGCAGGGTGTCATATTTACCTTTCAAGTTAGTAGGAACAACCAAATTCACAACCTAGTGCTAACTTTCCTACAAAATACACATGAAGAAGTTCACATGCATTGCTCCTATTTGTGCTGTGTCACTTGATGACTATCTGTGGGTTAAAAAAAGAGCAGCAAAGCCCAACCAGCAGCACTGAAGTTTTTAATGCACTCACCTTCCCCGGTAGACAAACTTCATGGGTTCAACTGCCAACGCAGTGGCTACCACATCATCTGCGTTGTGCCTGCGGCCACTGACTGTCATCAAGCCATCCAATTTCCCCACCACAAACACCAAATAGTCCTGAAAAGAAGGAAATATTAGAAACACAGCAGAAAAACCTCCTCAGCCTGGCAATACAAGCCAGACTCAAGACAACAATACTCTAGGGATCTATAGGAGGTCAGTGCCCTGACACAAATTCCAGCTGAATTCAGGGGCAGCAATTTAGAGTTGGGAGGCAGGACAAAGTAGGGCTTGTTCACACTTACAGGACCCACAAAGCCAAGCAATCCTGTTCTTGTGAAGGGCTGGTCTGATACAGGCATGCCAGCTGCTGTCACTGGGATGGCCTGGAAGAACACAGAAGGATTCAGACACTCACTGGACTGATAAGGATTTTCACTCCTTTACTGCCAGAATACATGAAATGAGGTACCACTGCAAGGAAAAATACGGGCAGAAAGATTGAAATGCCTTCAGGTAACTACACATAAGACCACTGTGTTAATTCAGAGCTAAGATAAATTTAAATGCTCACATAGGCACTACTCTGGACTGTGGAATACAGAAGCAGCTGACTGACTGCAGATGACACTTGGTATGTTTGGTTTTAAGAGACAGAATGTCTTCTTGTAATGATTCTATGAATGAAGCAAAGTGTACCTGGCCAGGGCTTTTTTCTAACTAACTAAAAAACCAAACAAAACAATAAAACACACACACACATAGAAAAGACCTTTAAGGAAAAAATAAGTCTAATGACAAGAATAAATACTAGAAATATAACAATTAAAAAGAAATCCAAACCTCAAATACATTCTTGGTGATTCCAAGGAGGCCAAAATATGCTGTCCCAGTTGCTCCTGAATTCACACATATTTCTCCAACCTCATCAGCTTTACACAGATAAGGAGTCCCATCCACCTTCACAACACACATGCTGGCTGCATGGAGGAAGAACACAGAACCACAGTGTTAGTCTGCTCCAGCAGCTGACACACGTGGTGCTCTGCCACTGACAGATAAAGATTTTAGTATCAATTATTCATCAGCTACAGCAAAATCACAGCATGAAAGAGAGCTCACTTTAGCTTCTTGACAGCCTGTGCAATCTGCTCTCCAAGATTAAGTTCACAAATGCAGTGCTTTTTTCTTACAGCACTTCACAGCCTCCACATCAGCTGCAGCTGAATCCAAGGCACAATGGACTGAGGGAGTGTAAGACTCAAGATCAAGAAAGAAATCAATACATCTACCCAGGTCAATACAAAATAAACATGGCAAAGCCAGCTCTGCTGCCTGCATGGACCAAGGAGTGCTGGTGCAATAGATCTGTGGGTACATTTTCAAACCTTAGAGAAGTCTTACAATTGCCAGCATCCTAGGTCTGAAAAGGTGAGACCATTATTCACCCTACCAATAAATCAACCTCTAAATTATCTTGGTTTCATAAAAATTACCTATCAGAACAACTAGCAGTTATTAGCAATTGTTTGGAACCATGCAATGACAACTTTGGGTAACCAAGTAAAGAGATGCTACTCAAATTCTGGTACAGTTTCTGGATATTTTAGGTGTGAACTAGATGTCTGGAATTAAAACCTACAGTATGAAATATCGGTCATGCAAAACCCCACATTTTGCAATTTAGGAGGAAAAAATAAAACTCAAGTGGTAAACTGGAACTGACAAAATAGTTTATTACTACAGGAAATAACTTGAGCAAACATCAGAACTCTGTATATAACACTTAAACAATGATGCAAAGAGAAGTGTTAGTAACTGGAGAAAGCACAGTTTGTGGGCATTTACAAATGTACATCCCTCACTGCATTCACAAACATGGAAAAAACAACGGATCAGCCTGCAGTCCCTAAACGATGCTCCATCCATGAAGCCAAAGGACAACCCTATCACCCTGACCAAGTAAAAAAAAAAATACTTACCAGTAACCAATGTATGATACAGGTAGTCTACAGGTACATTCTAACAGCAGGCATAGTTGTGTCCTGCCAGGTTATACTGCAAGGCTGCCCTTCTGCAGTATCTGTGGAGCCTCTACTCTCGCTTCTCCTCCTTTTCCTGCTTCATGTGTGACATACAAGAGAGTGCATCTACCACCATTTCAGTCTCTCTCAACAGCATTGCATCTGAAAAAGAATTAAAGAGAAGGGAAAAGCAGATGGGACGTGAATGTACATGTGGACTGCACGTCACGAAGAACACAGATTCCTGCTAAGAAAGCTTGCTTTCTTCAAATGAGTCCACATGTACATTCTGACAGATGGTGACTCGCAGCAGCCAAACTGCCAAGGAGTATCCTGGCAGGAGATGAGAATCCTGCTGTGCAAAGGATGATGCTGATGCCCTACCAAAGACTGGATTCAGCTCTGGATGTTTCAAGACTAGCACAGCAGGAGTGCAAGAAGAATGCCAGGGGCCTGTACAGCAGAAGGCTGTGACCAAAGGAACTGATGAGGGTCAGGAAGTGCTCTCTTCTTCCCTGTCCAGCATTTCATAGTGGATCCATATACAGTGGCTACCCTTGCATTACAGTCTTTAGGAAGAACTTCTCTTTAGAAGCATGAAGCCTTAGGAAAAATACTAAAATGCCAGGATTAAATGCCTCTAGAATCACTGTGGAAGATATTTCCAGGGTTTCCAGAGAGTACAGTGGCTACCCTTGCACTACAGTCTTTAGGAAGAACTTCTCTTCTAGAAGCATGAAGCCTTATGAAAAATACTAAAATGCCAGGATTAAATGCCTCTAGAATCACTGTGGAAGATATTTCCAGGGTTTCCAGAGAAACCCAATCCTTGAGAAAAACAGCATATGGGGATATCAAAAGCAGACCTGAATCTCTTCCTGCTCCTCTGGAAAGGGAAATAGGCATAAAGCAAGCCAGCTTCCTAGATGAGGATGAATAGAAATCTGAACTCTGGAGGTGATCATGAGCATCCAAAGTGTAACATTTAAATTGAAAGAGAACATCTCATTCCATGTGCACACTGGCACAGGTCCCCAAGAGAAGTTGTTCTGCAGTGGCTGTTGTGCCACTGTGTGACAGACTGAAGCCCTGAGGAACACAGATCTGATGAATATGATAAATTCTAAGGGCTGAGTAGAAAAGGCATGCTGTTAACCCACAATCTAAAGAAAAAACCTGAAAGTTTCACCAAGTTGTTCTGTAACAACTTTTTCCACTGAGGGGAAGGAACCCGATCCCTCTGCAGTGAAGATGCTTTGTGGTAACTACCAGAACCTGGGCAAATGTTTGCTCAGACATGGACAGAAGAAACAATGAAATACAAGACATCCATGGGCTGGAAATAATGTGAGCATCCCAACATTTAGGAAATTGGAACCATCTCCCTACATTTCTAGAAAAGACACTGAATGGAGTCACAATCCAGAACATGATTCTCTTCATTGCAGAAGATCCTGCAGAAGCCCAAGATTTGATGCCAAAGTGAAGTTTTCTGCTTGAGTGTAACAAAGTAACTGCTGCAGCAGCCAGCCTTTGTATAATGAGAGGCTATAGGCATTTATAACTTTTGGATTTCAGAGTGCTAGCTCTTGTCAAAGGAAGAACAAGGAGAAGGATACCGGTAAAAGAATGGAAAGAATTAGCTGGGAAGTAGAAGGGAGACAAACTTAACTGCAATTAACATATCACTAAGCAACATATCCAGGCTCAAATTTAAGGTATAATATGTTTTCAAGACGGCAGATAACACAGTAATCACATTCCAGTTGATGTGAAAGTTGGATGCTGAGAATGGGCAGAAGAAAAGAGGTCTGACACTTTCCCTACCATCTTTGCCAGTCCAATTTGCAAAAATGAACTGAATATTGTGAGAAACCAAATTTAGCAACGCTAGTCCCAGACAGAAACTATGCAAAATAGCCTAAGCTGGTCAACAGGTGGGGTAAAACATCATTCCTCCAGAACAGGATTCCATGGGAATGCATAGCAGATTTTCTCTTAAGAATTCCCATGCCATCTTTGAGGAGAAGACTCTGGCACTTTCCTTGAGGGTCTTGTGATGGGCATTCACGGTAGGTAATGAATGTGAAGGGAATGTGGCATCAAGAATGGCCTACGGGTTAAACAGCAGTGACATGTGACATGACCCTGGTGCTGATGGCTCTGTTGAGTAAGATCCCCTGAGCAGGTGGGCTCAGCATCTCAGGAAAAAAAGCAAGATCTGAAGAAAAGGAGGGTGCCAGCAGACATTTTATCTGTGACCTTTTAACCAGGTAGTTCCTGAATAAAGCATGCCAGAGATCTTCACAGATAATGAGACCAAAACCATTTCCAAATGAAGTTCAGGAATGTGAGCTCCTATGTCACAAAGTATTTGAAAGGCCAGGGCACACTTCCAAGTTCAGTGGGGATCAGAAGAAGGAACAAAGCCTTCAGAAAGAAATACAAAACCCAAAGCAGATCAAGAGCAAGACTCATCAGTCAGCAGAGGGGCAATGACCAGGTGGTGGTATGCTCTCTCCTGTATGCCAAACACCAAGCCAGAATGGACAAGGGCACACCCTCCATGAATACTACACAGGAGAAAGCATAAATCTTACCATGTAAGGCACAAGTATCTCCACTGTTAGAATGTACATGCAGACTCATTTGAAACTAAGTCATTCATTTACTTAAGTCATTGATTTTTTTCATTTAGCACACCCCTGTAAGTAGCTGCTAGTCTTCTGACTTCGTTTGTACTCCAGAAGTTATCAATTATCCTTTATAATGAAATCCATAATGCATATTCTGACTTAAGGAACATACAGGGAAACTTCTGCTGGAATTCTTAATATGTGGATAAATTGAAGTAAATCGGCCCCAGATTCTGACAGCTCAATGCTAGTTTGAGTTTTAAAGGAGTTAATGAATTAAGTTGCCCAAATTCTGCTTAACGTACAAGTAGTTTAACCACTTACTATTGTATTTTTAAATAGCAACAGCCATCAATTACAAGTCATATCACTCTGAGGCACTTAATAGTACACATTTAGCTGTTGTCCCCTCACACAATCACGCAAGTCACTTGATGCTTCTTCCTCATGTAGGAAGTAATGGCAGTGTTATCACTGCCTGCCAGTGGCTCCCTAATCCAGAAGGGTTCCCCCTGGATTTGCCAGACAATGTTCCAAGGAATTCTGACAAAGGAGAAGGGTTTCTTTACAGATCCCTCTGACTGCTCCATCAGGCATTTCACAAGGACAGAGATGTATTTTTTGACAATGACAACTTATAATGAGGTGAAATTACTTAGACATAATCATACAGGGAACTTTTCTAACATCCTAAGGCAGACTGGAACCTGCCACTGAGCAGATGCTCTGTGGAAAATTAACCCAGGGGACTTACAGCTCCAACAGTTGAATATGAAGAGCAGCTGCAGGCAGCTTGTACCTAGTGTAGTCAAGCACAATTTGCTGTGAGAGCAAGCCTACAGCAAAGCCAGGAGCATCCCTGTGTTGGTTTTGCATGGCCTGGTTTTTGGTAGCAGGGGGACCACAGATGTGGAGCCACATGAGATAAACTGATCCAAAGAAAGATTTCAATTGATCCTGCATCTAATACCACTTTTTTTGAACAGCAGCAATATTGAGTTTAAGCTCAGTAAGCTCACTGGATTCAAGGATTCATGACTACCCAAAGGATTCATGACTACCTGAAGGGAGTGCAAACTTGCTCCCTTCATGTCCCTGTGTCTAAGCTACAATCTAAGGAAAACATTGGGAGCACAGGTGAATTTCAGTGAGCTTTCAAGGGGACAGCAGTAGTGTGGACACCCCAAACAGCCAGCAGGAGCAGTACATGCCATGTGTATTCAAATCAAAGCAGAAAAATCACTATTTTTTGGAATTTATTATGGACTTTCAAACAATTTCAAATGGTCTTAATACAAAATAAAAACTTGAGAGAAGCTACACAATAACCAAGCAACTTCTCTGCTTTGTTTTGGTATGAAGTGCAGAGCTTCTGCTCAGTCTTCAGCAAAAGGAAGCTCCACTGAATTTAATTTCAATAACAATAACTGAACCATTGACTTCAGGGGTGGCAAAGGGCTTCTGGGGATAATAAGGAAAATTAAACAACACCAATAAGACTTGCACACAATGGCTACAATTCTCATCAGCAGAGTGGGAAGCTGTCTACCTCCTCTTATTTTTATCAGGGGCTTTGGTGTACAGACAAGAGGTTGTTGCTGAAATTACACAAGTTGAGTCTCCACTTTACCTTGAGTAAATGCTCTACAGAGAGCAAGTTTTTAGAACCACAGCTGTGCAAGGCAGGAAGTTCATAAGGAGACCAAGAACAGCAAAGCCAAAGGTGCCAAGGACACGACCAGAATCAATCACGTTCTTTGGCAACTACATAATAAACTTGAGGGGTGAGAGAGAGTTCAAAATATCTGTATTTCATCATTTCCAAGCACACGAGAGCAGGTCAGGACAGGGCCTGAAGCTAGTGGTACAGACAGTGCCATGGAAGTGCCAGCCTAAAAGCTGAATAGATGGCACCAAGTGTCCAGTCCTTCATCCCACTGTTCACAGTCTTAGGTGTGGTTTGGCACCCTACCTTTATTAACCTTCTTCAGAGTGCTCTCCTCTCCAAATGCTGCATCTCAAGTGAGAACAACAAGGATGAGACAAAGTCTCTTTGCTTCAATTAAGGGGCTGAGGAACAATACCAGCTCTACCTAATTCAGGAACCACAGTGTTGCAAACAGATGTCATTAGGAAATAGGTTAATCCAGGCTACATTTGATCACTTTCTTGTTCTCCATGGGCATGAGAAAACAGATTCCAGAATCAGTTGTTCCATCACCTTTGCAGGGTCTGAGATGAGGTGCCTTTCAACTGAAATATTCTATTCTATTCCACTCTACTCCATTCCATTCCAAACACAATTCTGCAACAAGCCAAAAGCATTTGCCCATACCAAATCTATGGTAATTCAGTTTTATTGTGCATGAATCTGTAATCCATCATGCGTTCAGGTAATGTGTCAAAACATAACTCATACTACCTTAAAGGTATTTAACATTTTTATTTATTCCATGCACACAAGGATAACTTATTTGGAATAAGAAACCTACACAAAATGCTTTCCTACCTCCAGGCATAATCTGCCCAACATCCTGCACAGTTAACACTGACAACTTCTCCTCTGTATCCACTCTGATCACGCCGAAACTCAGACAATTCATGGATAACACTGCTTTTCCTGGAGGGGGGCCACCCAGTTCAGAAGGTCTGGAAGACAGAAAGCTCAGTTAGATATGAATCAACAGACCAGTACTGGTGAGAGGGTCACTAAAAACATTCTGCTGGTTTCTCAGGCTTGGTAAGGTTAAGAAAAAGAATGGTTTCTCACTTTGAACAAACAAGAGTTCAAGACTTACATAGTAACTAAATGAAGAAAGAGCTAAAACAAAACTCTCCAAAATTTCAAAGTTTTTTGTTTCAAGTTTTCTTCAAGTTCACTTTCTGAAAAGGCACATTTTGATCAGAACTGCTATCAAAAAAATCCAGCATAGCCCATCCATATGTGTATTAATAATTAAAGTATTTATTTTTCTTATAGCATCCCTTGCTATCTCCAGAAATCCAACAGTATTTTTCACAAAAAAATAGCTACAAATTTTTTTTTTTTATTTTAGGCCCCTGTTTACAAAACATTATACATAAGCAATTGATTGAGGATTCACCAGCTTCTTCCTCCCAAATAAGTAAGTCTTGTTTTGGGGGCATTTTGAAAGGCCTTCAATAACTTCAGTGAGGATGAGACCTCACCTTCCCAAAGCATGAAAAAAACACCTTCTGCCTGACTATTCTTAGAAAATATTAACCTTTTTAATGAAAATAAACAAAGATCACCCATCCTTTAGTGAAGGAGACACCTGTGAGCTTCATATTTCCTCTGCCAAGGTCTTTGGGCATCTCTGTGTGAGTTATGGTATTTTCTGACTATCACCTTAACATGAGATTCCCCATCCCTGGAAGTGTTTGAGGCCAGGTTGGATGGGGCTTGGAGCAACCTGGGATAGTGGAAGGTGTCCCTGCCCATGGCAGGGGGGTTGAATTCCTTCCAACCCAAAGCATTCTGTGATTCTATGACACATTTCAATAGTCAAGAAAAGCTTCAGTTCACTTCTCAGAAAAGAGAATTACCTGCGAATAGCAACAGTTAGTGCCTCTGAAGAACTAGCACAAGGACAGATTACTTCTGGTCTCAAACCTCTGGATTGAAATACATTCAGGAATGCATCACAGGAAGATATTGACCCTAGGAAGAACCATCACATAATCAGAAACATTTTTAGAAGAGCAGGAAAACATGAACTGCAGGAATTCTAACTCTGTGCTCACTCTTCAGCTCAGTTATATGAATACTGTTGCATTCATGTACAAACCAAATACTCCTTTAGACTGTCTGAAAGGCATTCCAGTTCATTGTAAGAGAGTAGATTTGGAAAAAGAACTCCTAGTGACTAACAGCTACACTGAATGAAATTCCCAACAGCATACTCCTCCTGTGGCAGCACTCACCAGCACTTAGTATCATGGAAAGTCCTTCAGGGATCAGAATACTTTGCCACTAAAGGTACCTTTATGTCCACCTCTTATACAGCTCCTATCTGATTGTTTCTTACAGAGCTCACAGCACTTAAATATCAAATGATTCTGACATACCTTCACAATTCTACCAGGCCTCTAGCACTTGGCCCAAAGTGGATTATATCTATATTTATATCTTGTAGGTATCAGTTCAAGTAAATTCTGGAAGAGTATAGCACTAATGAAAACGTGAAGCTCAAAAAATGAATTTACACTGGTAATTATAGCCAAGAAGTGCAAATGAATGCAGTGAAAAAGCTGTGGCATCAGTGGCACACAAATAGTGTTTTACTACAGAACAAACTGCTTAACTCCCCAGGCATCAGCTCTGACACAGGATTTAAAACAAACAGAACCCTGGCAAGACTGACACTCAGGAAAGGCACCCATACTCACATGGATTTGCTCCATCTGCCACTATTAACATCCGTAAGGAGCTCAGGCTGACATCTCTCTGATCCCTCTGAGCCAAAAGTGACCAGTGCATATCACGGGATTTTACTACTGCTACACGGGCTGCAAGTCAAAACAATAATTATGCTGCATGTGCAGAACAAAATAAAGACTAATTATAAAATTATGTAAGTGTTCTTGTGTATTTACACATACCTATGAAACTATAAACAAAATTTATGACACTACAAATGTAGAAAACAAACACCAAATATTCAACTACTATAACATGTGTATACTCAAAATCTCCAGATGGACTTGATAATAGAATTTGAATGTTTGCTACTGAAGAAACAGAGATTCTTTAAAGGTCTCTCAGAAGAAGAGACACCACTCATCAGTGAAACGATGAGCACACAGGATACTGAAATGGGGTAATCAGTGTGATACAAAGACAGTTTGCACAAACAATTTAATTTGTTTTCAATAACCCAAAAAGAGATGGGTGAATTAAAACAACCTTTAGGGTACCTTTGTATGAGCAGACTTTCTGTATCCAGGAAAGTGGATTAACCTTCATTAATGCATAGGGAATACTGATGACATGCATCCTGTTCATAACACTCTACAAGAAAGAGATTCAAAAATAAACTTCCAAGTGGCTTAAAAAATATAGAACATGTAACAATGCTTAAATAAACCCCCTCATGATCACAGCTGCAGCATAACTCTTGCAGTTAACTGGTAGTGAAAACGATGTGTATACTCTGAAAAAATATGCTACACAAGGTACAACAAAAGCAACAGTTTATTCTGAAAAATATAAATACTGAAACAAAAACCCATTTGAGAGAAATGAATAATTTATAGCCTCATTCTGGTATCAGTGCACTACCAATGAAAGAAGCAAATTGCTGCAGTTTTTTGCCTTTCTTGCAATACTCACCGTTAACACTCCATGCCAAAGGCCAGCCTCTCTTTTGAAATCCAAGACATTTGTAAGTGTTTCAGCTGAAAGCAAAGGAAAAAGATATCAGAATTAAAAAACATATTTAGAAAAATACTTAAGAATTACAAATATTTGTTCAAGCAACTCTGAAACTTCCATGACTGCTAAGAAACCAAAGCTCTGTTGCCTATAACAAACAGGCCGCTTAAGCTCCAAATGGCTTGTTCTACTTATTGCAATCATCTTTGAATTATGATTACTAGACTAGAATATTACAAGGTATTTCACACCTTGATTCATTATAATACCCTTTCCATCTGCCAATGAACTATGCAGACTGAAAATTTAGTCTTGAAGCAAACTTCTTCAGCTGAACTGAAAAAGTTAATCTGTATTTGAAATATCTAGATCTAGTAAGAAATGTCACCATGGCTCTATTACATTTTCTTGGCTATTTTCTCTGAGGAATTTGAGTATCTTATGTGATTAAAAAAAAACCAAATATGAGTCAAAGATTTTAAATCAAGGATTCAACCTGAATTTTGAGGGATGTCTTGTATTGATTAGGTAAAACTTGCTTATCACTGTTGTAGGATGGATGTATGCAGGAAAGTACTTGGTTAAATGGTAGCACAGATTAACTCCATACAGATGGTCAAAACCAAGTGCAGTTCTTGGCTGTTCATTGGAAGAATGACTGCAAACATGCAGATCTCTTACTCTATTCACATCCCTGGGGAGATGTTCTTTTGTGGGACATGATTAGGTAAGAGGAAGATCCCCTCCTTGATTACATTTTCACAGGTGGCTTAACTCTCTTTCACACATCACACCCTTTATGAATGAGAAAGTTTGTTTTTCCCTTTTCAGCTGAAGTGACTACTCTGTATCTGAAGTTCTTTGGAGACAGCAGACATGATTAAGCAACATGAATTGTCTGAAGATGCAAAGTTGTCAGTATCATTTCAAAGTTACACCTATCTAACTTACCTTCTGAATAACCACATGCCTGAGTCAGTGCATGACAGTGTGCCAGCATGGAGGCATGAGAGACAGTAATGCCCACTGTGCTGCCCTCTTTACTTGTTTTGTACTGAGAAGAGAAAGTGTATGCATTAGATTAACAGCAAAACCAAGAAAGTTTACAGTAGTGAATTGAAAACATATTACAAAAACAAACCCAGCTTTTTAAATTCAAAACGTTAGCCTAAAAATATATTGATGTCCACAGAATACACTACTATGGTAAAAAAATCTGTTTGTCTAGTCCAATTAAATTGTCCTGGGGATCCCAAAATGCTGATTATTCCCAGTCTTCAACCTGATTCCACACAATCACTCAACTGACAGTCCGCCTGGCAGCCTGATGGAAACACTCCTGTTTCACAGTTTAAAATATTATTGCTGTCTCTTTTATTGTATCCAGAGTTTAGAGGAAGAAACCATCCCATAAACTAGGACAGAGTAACCACAGAAGTTATCACATGACACTGCATCACCTCGATGTAAGCAATCTCGGCGCTGGCATCCCGGACCTGGGGGTGCCAGTCCTTGGCTGGTTTTGCCAGATGCTTCCCATCAATCACAAACCAAATGAGACGAGGCCAGCCTTCAAAGAAAAAGAAAAGCTACTGTCACCACAGTTCCAAACATCAGAGTTTTTTCCCCAGTATTCAGGGATAAGGACAGGAGGCAGCAAAAGCAAAATCCCCTTCCAGAGAGGAAGGAACAGCACAAAGCACTGCCATGACAATCAAGGCAGCTCTTTATGTGTAAGAACCATGCAAGCAAACCCAAAACCTGAAGTTTGACAGCAACCATAAATACACCTGCTTTTTATCCCATAAAAAATAACCCCACACCTTTGAACGTCACCACCTCGCCAGTCTGAGCTTTTGGGAGGCCTTTCTGACAGGCATCAGTGGTTAAAGCTAATGTGACTCCACAGCTGCCCAAAAGAAACCCAATCTGCTGACTGCCAGCATCCTGTAGAGAAACAAAGAAATAGCAAAATTACAAATTACAAAGCTTTTGGACAGTTTGTTGTAACTTATTCATGTTTAGAAAACATTAAGTCAATTTATATCACAGGAAAAAACAAAAGTCAATCCCATAAGACCTTTAAATGACTGAGAAAATTAAGTTTTGCTTAGTGCTAGCTAAGATCTGCAGCAGATCTCGTAAGCAAAGCAGTGTCAGAAGCAATGGCTGTACATCCCTCCACAACCCAATGGGATGTTTATAAATTCTGCTAAAACAGAAAACTGGTTTGATGCTGTTTCTGAGTCCTGACACACTGAGGAACAGAGCCTGTAGCTTTTCAGCTCTTCCCTAACAATCTCCAGTTCTGAAGGATTATACCTGTATTTCAGTAGCTATGGTGCCTCTGCCTGCCTCATTACTCAGCATCAGAGCTGAAAAACCAACCTTTCTCTGACATACTCAGAGAAATACGTCCACACATGTTTTTGCAAATAATGAATTAAAATAATTTCTACAGTTAAATACCCTAAAACACCAAAATTACTACCTTAATATTACCTCCCCCTTTCCTTAACTGAATATTGAATATAATTCCAAGCACAGAATGTTTTTGCAACTAATGAATTAATTTCTACAATTACATACCCTAAAACACTTAAATTGCTAGCTTAATATTACCTCCCCCTTTCCTTAACTGAATATTGAATATAATTCCAAGCACAGAATGTACAGTGAGCAGTCCACCTGATGCTTTCTAAAGAGTAGGCTTTGAAGGACCCCATGTAGGATTTAGACATACACACACACACAAACACTTTATTTATTTATCAAACATAAAAAAGCTGAATGTATCTGCCTACCTTTCTTGTCAGTGGAACTTCTATTGGGACAGGAATAAGTTCTGCCAGGAGACATCCATAAAATGCCACCATAAACATAACTGGATCACTATTAGGGAATACGAGAGCTACCTACAAAAATACAGCAAAATAAGAAAATATTTTTTTTGTCATTTGGCAGAGAGAGGGGCTGCTTTTTAATTTGTGGAACAAAATTTTCACAACAATGTCCAGATTCATAGATAACCAGGCAGAGAAATACTAAGTATTGAGACAATGTATTATTATAAGTCACAGTAATGATTATTTCACAATGTATTATTACAATATTTTATTACAAGGCTTTCTTCAGCTAAAGCTGTTCCTCACTATTTCATCCACAGGGACCACTTCCAACAGCAGCCTACCCGGTCTCCAGGCTTCAGCAGGGGCTCATTCTTAGTGGTTAGCTTGTTGAGCAGTGTATAGGCTAACTTCAAGCTTCGACTCCATAGCTTGCCTGAAGAATGAAGGAAGAAATTAAGAAGCAGAAACTAAAACGTTAACACTTAATTGCTAGATCTCAGTCCCTCACACATGCACTAAGCATGATGGTATCAGAACAGTTGGCCAAGTCAAAGTACAATTTAGAACTTGGCTTCTTTTTTGTTTACCTCATTCTTTTTTTTTTTAAATTTTAAATGTAAAACTAAACATGCTATTCTAAACAACACTCGAAGCTCCACTGCAGAGTAATTAAATTACTGCAGCTGCTCAGTTATATTTCCTGCATCCTTCATCTGTGAGAATGCAAACAATAAAGTTCAACATTCAAACATATTATACAAGGAAATGCTGCAGTGAGCTATCCTGAAGGACAGAGTTATTTTTCCCCAAAAAGCAATTTACTGTAATACTTCTAGGTCATTAATACAGGCAAGTTTCACTTCCCACCATTAACATCCTGATTATGCTCCTGAGGTAGGAGTCTTCTCTATAAGGCTGTACAAGAGGATGTTAAAATGGAATGTCTCCTCTGGGAATCTGAAGAGTGCATTATTAGTCATCTGTTTCTACCTCCCAGTCTACACTGGGCTATTTTTAGTGTTCTTTTATGAAAAAACCCCACACTATTCTAAGAGATTTACAAATAGCTACTTGGAAAGAACCAATATGTTTTGCAATAAACATTTTATCCTCCTTAACTTCTTTAGAAACATTTTTCATATACAATGAATTTATAATTTACGTTCCTCCAGCATTCTCCAACCATGTGTTACAAGCACAGGCAGTCCCTCTGAAGAAAAGCACACTGCTGTTTCATGGTGATCACCCAATTCCTCCTTGCAGCTGGCTCAAACACATACCATAGGTCAGGGTATAAACTGCTTTCCCAGTGGTATCCAGCGCTGTCAGACAAGGGGCTTTGGACTGGGTGGTTCCCCAGCGCTGCAGGGCAGCCAGCAGTGAGGGGGGCCAATTGGTCACAACCCCCAGGGGCTCCCCTTTAAGTACATTCACTTGGTTTCCTTCAGGCTTTGGTTGATTTGGGTCAGGCTGTTGCACTGAAACCAGAGCACAGTAAAAGGGAAATGTCAATCTGTACAAAATGCTAAGTTACACTTCACAGGCTATTTTATGACCCATTCACCTCTTCCTCACAGCTATCACTACTTCTCCTCTGCTTTATGATGATGCTGTGCTAATCATCTGTTGGATTCCCAAAAAACAGTGACCATCACTTCAGATTTGTGATTGCACATTATCAAAAGTCCAGAATTTGAATCTCTAGCCCACTTCTCTCTACTTTGGAAAGCTGCTATTTTCTTCTGCTTGTTGTCCACATCTACATCAATGAATGCCTCTGCCAAGTCAAGCAGGATTATCAAAGACATTGGCTTCAGTGACATCTGGACACTGATTTTTGCTGCACTGAATTCTCAACAGGTGATGAAAAATAACACCGTGCCTGGCTAACAATGTATTTTTAAAGAAAGGCCTTCTGTTAAAATCCTGCTCCAAGCTGCTCAATAAAGTGAAGGATCTTGATCTTAATGAGCAAAGTCCTGGCTGAAATTAGCAAACACTCAATGTAGACAACCAGCAAAATTAATGTTCCATGTGATGCTTTCCACAATTACATACACCTCAATGGAAGTTCATCTGGAGAAACTTCAGCAAAAGACTAGAATAACAAAAACATTGAATCTTACAAGTATCAAACCAATAGTAGGGGAACTGTAGTGGCAGCTGCTCAGAAATGTCACACTGAGTAGGAAGGTTGAGTATAAGATTATCTTCCACTTGTGATAACAATAACCTTTCTTGCTCCACTGTATTAATTTTACCATGACTAATTTTTTATTGAGAAGAAAAACCAACACTTGCTAAGTATCAGTTCTGTCATGAACCACTTACACAAGGAGTAAAAAAAGTATCTGAAAGAAAATTAACCTTCAAGTAGTTCTTCAAAATCATCCACAAAAAACTCCTTCAGAGGTGGGCGCTTCGGTCTTTTCAAAGTATTTAGCAGCTGCTGGATTTTAGAGGACACTCTGCTATTCACTGGGACGCCTGCCAAATGGAAAAGATTTATTATTTATCATATTTTAACCAAAATACACTAAAACACACAACTTTCAGGTGGAAAAGTCATTCAGGATGAGTACCTTGCTTGGAAGGAAACAGCTTTAACTATTAAGTTTCCACCATGGATTTATTTGCTTTCCAACAATGCTGTTACCTGGCTGATGCAGACACCTTCTCACACTTTATTTTAGCTTTTCAAACCACTGACCCCTTCATGCGATTTCAACTGAAACATGAATGTCCTTTTATCCAGCAATCTAGGTATTTACTACACCTTAACATTCATTCCATTCTGAAATCATCAGAACGCTTGGAAAAAAATGAGGGATTTTTTCAATATTTTATAGGGCTTGTAAAAATAATCACAACACAAAACATGTTAAATGCCGATTTTCATTTATGTATGTTAAAATAAATGTAAACACATGTTTTTATATTTATCAAAATGTAAAGCTCTGAGGCAATATAAAATTAAGATATATATATAGCCAAGAGGACACAGATGGAAAGGCAGGAGGTCTGTAATGCAATCACCATCTGCAGTTTCCAGGATGCTGCTGCTGTAGCCTCTGGGCACTCCTCGCACGGATGCCACCTGCGGGCGCTCGTGGTGCAGGAACTCCACCAGGCCAGTGGTCACATCAGGGGGGGCACAGTGGTTCTCTGCAGAAAGGCAAGACACACACAGGAGCTCATCAGGCACCTTAAGAATCAACATAATCAAAACTGCTTCTTACATGAGGGTATTTCACAAATATCTTCTCCTTACAACCTGGAGGCACAAGCCTGCTTTGCTTGGAGCTGTGCCCTGTTTCCTGGCTGCAGAGCAATGCTTAGGGAATATCACAGAATGATTCGTGTTGAAGTGACCTCAAAGCTCATCTTGTCCCACCCCTGCCATGGGCAGGGACACCCTCCACCAGACCAGGTTGCTCCAAGCCCCACCCACCCTGGCCTTGGACACTTCCAGGGATGGGGCAGCCACAGCTCTGGGCAACCTGTGCCAGCCATGGCCACACTACTCTCACAAGGAAGAATTTCTTCCTAATCTGAGTCTCTCTTCTTTTTAAATTTAAAACCATTCCCCCTCATCCTCTCACTAACTGGCCCTGTAAGAAGTTGCTATCATCATTCCAAAAATGTAACCATGGTTATAGAATGGTTTTGAATGGAATGGTTTAGGAAATGGCAGTATTTTTGAGAAGTGTTTAAACAACAGACAATGAGAACAGGAAGACTGAAATATTTAGAATCCTGATGAGTAAAAATAGGAATGCAGCAGGGAAGAGCTGGAGAAAACCCTGCTGCCCAGGGCTGGAGCTGCCAACAACCCTTGGAGGACCTCAGCATGTCACAAATCCTGCCAGAAAAACTGCAGGCAGAGGGAGATCTGGGCAGTGCTGTGAAATACATACACAAACCCCCACTATGAGGCACTGATCAGCCCCAAGATAGCAAATGCTTCTTGCACTGCTCCCACATTTTCAGAACTGATACACAAGCCACAAACCCAGCTTTAATTGGTTTTAGAGGGATCACCGGGAGAAAAATTTAAATCCATTCCCATCCTTTCCAATGGAATTCACTACAATGCCAGTGTTTGCACTGCAGAGACTAAATTCCTTTCATGTGGGTAAGGTACATGAAGGAGAAAGTGTTACTTCAGCTGTCACAAAAATGCTCTAGATTCAGTACCCACAAAGATGACAACTGTGTAAAGCTGACCTGTATAACCACTGCACAGGACCCATAAAGAGCCCATGTACACACCTGCCTCATGTATATGCTCTCACTCTGTTCTATATATATATTTGAAGTTGCTTTTTGGCTGTTTTTTTCTTTTCTTTTTCCCCTTAGCTTTCCCAAAGCACCAAACCAGAGGCTTCCTGCAGCACACAACTTGGCCACAGAGACAACTGTGCCTGGTTCCCACTTGCCACCTGACAAACCCTCCAGGGACTAACAATGTCTCACTATGTGTGGAGAAAGAATAAGTTAAATTTTCAGGATTTATGCTTAGATGAAACCACATTAGCTTAATTAATATGAGCATTTTATTAATCAATGCCCATGAGACCCCATGCTATTAGTTTGTATCATCCAGAAATACCATGGCACAGCAGGGTAAGAGAAGTGGTGAGGAGTTAAAAAGGAAAGTGAGAAGACTTACGACTTCAGGAAGAAAGGTTAATTGGATTCAGACTGAAGGACCTTTCTATTAGTGATGACAAGACAGAGCAGATGAAACCACATTAGCTTAATTAATAATATGAGCATTTTATTAATCTATGCCCATGAGACCCCATGCTATTAGTTTGTATCATCCAGAAATACCATGGCACAGCAGGGTAAGAGAAGTGGTGAGGAGTTAAAAAGGAAAGTGAGAAGACTTACGACTTCAGGAAGAAAGGTTAATTGGATTCAGACTGAAGGACCTTTCTATTAGTGATGACAAGACAGAGATAAATGCAAGAGAGTAGTGTCCAAAGGAAGAACAAATGGGATATGACAAAGAATTAAAAGCCATGATGATCTCTATTTCCAGCTGCTCTAAGAGCTAAGGTGGGAAATACTCCACAGTTGATATAGTGACCTTGAAAAAAACCAGGACGTACCACCAGCCTTATTCATTTAAAAAAATACACAAAAGAAAAAAAATCCCCCCTCCATGAAGGGTTGTCTTTGCTGCTATTAAGTGAAAGACACACCTTAAAAATAATGCAGATTTCTATCTGACTCCAGTAAATACTGTAACCTTGCAATTCCAACAGTTCAGTTTACTGCCTGGGAACTTAGTTTGAGCTCAC
Organism: Passer montanus; assembly: GCF_014805655.1. Lineage (NCBI taxonomy): Eukaryota > Metazoa > Chordata > Aves > Passeriformes > Passeridae > Passer > Passer montanus. The sequence goes on from NW_024371704.1 coordinate 3,098,278, forward strand.
CATTAAAAATGAAGGCTGGAGAAGATGAGCTGTAAGGGAACAAACTGCTAAATTTAAATTCTCTAACATCTCAAAACTGTGACTAGCTATTCAGTACATAACCAAAACACAGAATATTTCAGTAAGGCATTGCAATTAAGATATGTAAGATGCCTTTCAGATTGCTGATATCAGCACACTATCTGACAAATAAATAAACTCATCTTCTATGCTCTAGGACAAATCAAAGCCCCTTTTAGAAAGCATGGGAGTATTTATCAAGAGTCATAAACGTTTGCAGTGTAAGAACTGAGTAAGTTTTCATATTCTTGCGAGCTAGGAAAAGTACATGCAGATAGGAAAAATGTCACAACTGAACTGATATTGGCCATGCAGGAATGTTACCAAGCTAGGAATGAAAACTGATAGAACATGGCAAGCACTGCAGAAATGAGGAAGACCATTCTTATGTGAAAATGTTTTGGTGTTTTTGTTTTGTTTTTTTTTTTTTGTCAAAAGCACCGGAAATTTTATAAGTATTTTGAATAGATCAGCTCTTAAAGATCCCTGAGCTTCCTTCCTTCTAGATACTATAATTATTTCCCATTAATGAAATTTTAAACCTGCATACAGCCCAACATTCAGCTGCTTAAATGCTGGACTCTGAACTGTTTAGTAAGACCTTGATTTTGCATACAAGGTATTGATTTTGTATGTTGTTGATTAAACAGTCCTGATAGAGAGGTCTATCTGGCCCAGGGCACGAGACATAACAAGATGCTGTGCTACATTTTGGGTATCTTGCAAATTTTTACAGCTATATTAAGAATTTCATCAATCCCAGTTAAGCATAAAAGGTTAGCCATAATTGACTTAGTAATTTAAAGGAGTTAAACATAATTTCTATTAATCCATAATATGAAATTCAGAATGGCTCAAAGTGAAGTGGTGACAGATTACCTCTTTCTTACATCCACCAAGGACAAAAAATTTTGCAAATTTCTCATTATTAATAAGCTTGGAAATGGAAATAGGAAAAATTAGGTTTCTTTAAAGGTTTTGTACAAACAGCAAAAAATTTCCCTAATAATTACTACCTCTGATTTTGTAACCTTTCCAAAGATTCTGTGTGTTTTTCTGTCTTTTGGGTGCTTACCAACTGAATCATACCTGAAATACACAATCTAACATGGTTTAGGGTAAATACATGCAGATTGGAAAGCATGCACCAAAACCAGGATTCCTTTGAAATTCTGCTTTGGAATCCACTAAAACTGAACCTTAGTTTCTTGGTAAAGCAAGCATTTTACCAAGGAGAAAGCATGTTCAGATCTCATGAGCAACTGGCTTGGGTTAAATACATATACATCATACCCACCTGGTCTGGAATTGCACATTTTAAGGCTATTCACAGGTATCTCCTGGTGAAGACCTTTGTGTTTAGCCCTGCTTTGGGATTTGTAACCTGATTTCATTCCAACCACACCGGCAGGTTTACTGACCTATCTGCGTGTGTGCCATGAGATCTGCAAGCACAGTGGCAGCAGTGGTGGCAGGAGCTGTATTGGAAGCAGCAGCAGGTTTCCCTCCAGGATGAGATGAGGTGGAGGATGCAGAGGATGAGGTGGAGGAGCCCTGAATGACCCGGTTAAGCCAGGGCTCTACGTTGGAATGGCTCTGGAACGGAGTGGAGCCGATCCGCCCTTGCCGCCGCAACGAGCCCTCATCTTCTGATGCTGACGATGTGTCTGTGGTCAAAATAATGGTGACAGGCCTGTAATGGGGGAATGGCAATGACCCAGCACCAGGAGCACGGCGTTGGGCCGTGCTCCGCGTGCTCCGCGCGGCTTTCCCGCCTGCCGCACGTGTGGTGTGTGCCAAAGGAGTGGGACAGTCACACACACAAACCCTCTTGCTGCTGGTTGTTGGGTTAGACAAAAACTTCTACACACGAGGGCCAGAACACACTTGGAGAGAAGTTGCAGTTACCACCAACATTTGGAATGATGTGAGAGTTAAAAAAGGCTTCTTCCTACAGCAGAAGATCAGTGAGCATCGCATCCTGTCCCTATTCCACTGAAAAAATATTTCTGCTCTGAACGGGTAAATTTTATCTCATCACACCTGAATAAAGCCCTTCTTTTTGTTGTTGTTTATTTCTTTTTTTTGACAAGAAGGGAATTCTTCACTTTCCAATTGCTTTGAGAACTAATTCCTAAAAAAACCATGGTGCTCTGAAGTTCAATGAAAAAATTATTACAAAGCATGTATTTTAACCACATAAACTGATATGAATGAGCAATACACAGAAATGCTTCGTAAAGCATCTTTTCATTCTAGATGTATATTTGTTGTTCTTACAAGTCTGGCAAAGGGCTCCTAATTGAATTACCATCTAGTTACTTACAACTTTCCAGATGATTCCCTTTGGAATCTTTCCTTACTTAATTCTCCATCCAAGAAAAAATGAAAAGGTAATTCCAGATATCAAGAAAATACATCCCTTGTGATTTTGAGAGAAAACCAGGAAGTGTTACTACAGAAAAAAAATCTTGCCCTCATGAAGAAATTGCTAAATTTTAATAACTTGATCTGTTACATGCTTTATATAAGGTAGGGTGTCTTGTACCATACTCTAAGAGTCCCAGACATTGAAATCTGGAGTTGGTTACACCCCAGATTTCTGGAATTCTGCAATCTTAATTTTGGCTGTTTTCTTAATCCTCTGGACACATAATTGTTCACCTAGATACAATTGTTCAGCTAGATGCAATTCCATATACATTTCTCGAAGCAACATAAAAAAAACCTACTCCTTATCTCGGGCAATGCATTTCAGTTACCAGCTCTTTAATTTTCTGACTTTCAAGGATATGCACATTTTCAATAATTTCAGACTAGTTTCTCTTAGGAGTCTAAAATAACAAAAACACAAAAACCCCATTTCATAGCAATGTTATTAGCTTGATGGCATTTTCAAAGTTAAAACTGTAGATATCTCATTATTTGACCTCCCTCATCAAACATGACAATTTTGAATGAAAATACTCAAACAACAGATCTCTGAGAAGGTTCAGCTGTGGTGCATCCCCATTCCTGGGTGCATGTCTCATGTGATACTTCCAGCCTGCTGCCACATTTGGAGTTTTTGGCAGCTGACTCCATTTGCTCCTGGAGAGAAGCCAAACCTGTCCCATATTGCTTGCAACTTTCTCTTTCTTTTAGGCAAAAAGCAAAAATAAATAATCCCAGGAATATGGAATAAAATGGGATTATGAATAGCCAGGAATTAAAAAAAAAAACAACAAAACTACCATGTCGGCCATTTCTAATCACTTCAGAGGAAGAAATAGAACTACAGAAAAAGCAGGTTTCTCACAGAATACACACTCTGATACTATCACTTTACCCAGATTCAAGACAAATGAAGTCTGTGTACAAAAATGGAGGATCCATAGTAAAAGCATTCTAATAACAAAACACAAAAACACTATGAAGCAGCAAGGTCACCCCAGCAGGAGCTCTGTGGCAGTGGCAGGGATTAATCCATGGATCCTGGTGTGTGGTGACAGAACAGTGACAGAATACTGTGTGCTTGGCTTCCAGCTCTTCCTGGCTGGGAGCTGACCCAAGACAGCCACAGAAGGCACCCCTCTTTGAGCCAGATTTGCATGAAGGCTCAGCTCCAGTTCTGATCACAGGAAATTCGTGTGGGAAGGATCAGAGACTCAACGGGACAAAACCAGAAGTACGTTAAAATTTTTGGAAGGATGACTGATAAACGTAGTTCCTTTACTGCCAGCCAGGAGCTGGATTTCAATTTAACACTGTGCTGGGAACCACAGACTCACAGAATGGTTTGAGTAGGAATATCCTGAGTTGGAAGGGACTCATGAGGAATACTGAGCCCAACTCCAGGCCCTGCACAGGGGCACCCCAACAATGACACCACGTGCCCGGGAGCCTTGTCCAAATTGTTCATGAACTCCAGCAGGCTTGTGGCCATGACCACCAGCTCTCAGCTCCTATTATTTAAGGTGCTACTGCACCCTGCTCAATCCAGTGTGAGCACACTTGGCTTCTTTGCTGACCACCTGCACAGGCATGTTACAAGATGACACTCCAGCAGTACAAACACACAAAAAACATGAAGATACCATGGCCTCATCTTGCTCTGTACATGCATGTACAGCATGGAGTGCAGGCTCAGGGGCATGGCCAGGCATGTGTTCCATTTACACACCACCAGCCCTTTTGATCCCATATCCTACTGCTCTCCCCACGCTTGTTCCTCCCTAAGTCTGCCCCTTTCCCTGTCTGCACCTCCCCACATTAACATCCCCTAACAAGACTCACACGGCTGTGAAATACTCTTGCCCTGCATCCCACACTGTGTCCCTCACCCCTCTGTGTGTTCCCCCCAGTCCAGAAGGCGCTCTAGTGCTGACTGGTCTTGATGGGCTTCACACCTGGCCTGGAGGGCTGAGGCTCTGCAGGGACAGGCCTGGACAGGTGACCCTTCTCAGAGTCCTGACCTTGCCTTCCAGCCTGTTGCTGTTCCCAGTGCCCCTCTGGGCCTCTGGCTTCTGGGACAGGGCATCATTTGGGCTGCCTCACCTGCCATGCCCCATGCTCCTCTGCAGGTGAGCAGGGCAGCTTTTATCACAGTCTCTCCATAGCACCTCAGACTCTTTTTAATAGTTGCTCAGAAAAAGAAGATACTTTAATAAAAATTCTTAGCATATCTTCTAAGCAAAAACATTAAGGGTCAAGAAAGACCATATATAAGAACACAGAGGATTATTATTTATTAACTAATGATATAATTGAAGAACCCACAAAAATAATATAGTTAAGTGTGTGACTAGCAAACCAAAGTAGAACTTCTCTTTAAATGGGAAGAACAGAAAGAAGAAATACAGCTCAGAAAGCAGGAGGACAGCATACCTGAACTCTTCTTTTAGAGAAGGGGGTTAATAACTAGAAACAATGGAGAAGGGCAGTAGAAGTCAGTGTACTTCTACTCCTGGGCCACATTATAAAAGACATGTGCACATTCTCAAAATAAAACATCTTGGGTAATCCCTCTTCTTTATATACAAGACACTGGCCTCAAACCATTTGGCTTGCTAGCACAACATGTTGTATGACCTTCTTAACCTTCAGAAAATTCACTGTGAGACAACAGAAGATTACCTTTTCCCCCTAAAATTAAAGAAGGTGTTCTGCCATAACGAATCTGAACAATTATAATGTAAGACTTTCTGACTGTTTCAATTTGCTCAGCACTGAATAGTTGAAACCATCTGATGAGTGCTCCACAATTAATGCAGCAACTTAATGCTCTAGTATTTTCTTCAACTTTTAAAAGAAGAATCTTCTGCAGTGTGAAATCAGGTATTTTCAGTTCTTATATGCTTGCCTAGATTATTTCCTCTGAGTGAGATATGATGTAAGAGAACATAGTTAATGCATAAAGGGCACCTGTTCTCTATGGCTGCTTTCATGTGGACTTTCAGCTACACTATCTCTAGATGAGACACTAAAAACCATGAGGAAAAATATCACAGCACAAATCCAACCAACACATGATTACTGGGAAATACAGCCATGATACAGGACTTTAGTGCAACCTACCAACAACTTAGGGCAGGGACACCTTCTACTATCCCAGGCTGCCCTGTCCAACCTGGCTTTGGACATTTGGGATGGGATAGCCACAGCTTCTCTGGGAGCTCTGGTAATTCTCTGTGTTCACTCACACGTACCTGGAGGGGTGTATGTCTCTACTGAAGAGTGCACCAGGACAGAGCGTCTCTTCGAGGGCATGGGCATCTTCCTCTCTTTGTATTTTGCAAGTGCTGCTTGTACTGCTTCAGTGTGGACATCTAGATAGAAAACAAACAAACAGAAATGTTAGAATTTCAGCTGGTCAGGAGGACTGAATCAACACCACTGCCTCCAGCTCCAATCCAGCGCAGAAGCAATGGTTTCCAAAGCTAAGGGAGAATATAAGCAGAGGCAAGGTGAAATATTTTCCTCATGAAATCAGCCTGAAAATGCTCTGTGAGTAGCATTTCAAAAACCCCCCTAAAATAAACACTGCAGTTATGTTAGTTTTGAACTATCAGTTATTTTCATTTGGGGGGGAAATTTCAATGCAGATTCTGTACATTTGCAACAGCATTTGACTCTTCATCCTCAAAATTCAGCAAGGGAAAAGAAGTGCAAGTACATGCATACTTGAGGTTCTCACAAAACAATGAAAGTAATAAAAAACCTAAAAAAGAGACTAATGGACTTAATGACCTTAGAGGTATTTTTCCAACTCTAAAAAAATTCTATGATTCTATATAAAGAATTAGGGAAAAGACACACAGAGCTTTCAGTTTCCTGAAAGCAAAAATTACCCTAAAAGGCTCAAGGGCTATATTTTAACTTTTCTAATTTTTAAGCCAAAACTGAGATTAAAGAGGAATTCAGTGTTCAATCAAGACCTCACTGCAGATAAAATTTAATGTATTCCAGTGATTTTTCAGCAGCTTTTTCTCTTTGACATCTACATTCCAATGGTGTCAAAAGCAAAAACTATGCAGGAAGAAAATTAATGAGAAGTGAACAGATGCTGAGGAGGAATGAGGCAGACCAAAAATATACTTTGAATTACCACTTAAGAGTCAAACTCATGAAAAGCACAATACAACATGTACACACTTAAACACAGTTACAATGAGGTTGTTGCAGTTTAGCAATAGCATTCTCCAATTCAGTATTCCCTCTAAAAACACTTCAAGACAGACACTGCTCACTCTCTTCCCCCTCTCCCTCCTCTCTGTGGTAGGATGGAGAGGAGAATTACTTGGAGGCACAAAAGGCAAAATCCATGGGTTGATGTAAGAATCCATGGGTTGATGTAAGAAAAATTTACTGAAAACAGCAATGAGATATGAAAATGGACACAGCAAGACTAAGGACAGAGGGTAAAAGAAAATAATTGCTATTGCTGAGTGTGGCAACCCAAAACAGGACAGAGCCCAGAAGTGAGTATATGATTATGCATTTCTTCATATGGAAACTGCTGTACAAGGTTTTCAGAATTTAACTATTCAATTTGAAAGAAAACACATATTCTTTCACTAAGTATCCGTCTACTCTTTTGCTAAGATTTAAATATGTAACAGGTAGAGAAATTTGAAGGTATGAAACTATTTGTAGGTATGTGTGTATGACAGACATATACTTGCACAACTTACATATAATATACAATGTAACATAATTGTACATATAATTTTGTACTTCTAATATACACTGTACATATAATATACAATGTAACTCTATCCCTGTACCTACAGGGATTTACCTTGCTGATGACTACAGTATCAGTATTTTACAGTTCTGGTTTTTTTAAATTTAAAAAGTACCATTTCTGTACTAGCCCTGAGCCCCTTTTGGTCATGCTCAGCACAAGGCCCTTCCTTAAGGAACATGCCCTTCAGTCTGACCAAATGGATTCCACAAAATCACAAGAATTCCTGAGCATATGATCCCAGACACCAACCAGTTCTTCACAGCAGTAACCTCACTTTTCAGTCTGCAGCTCCCTGCAGATAACCTGCTCAGAGCAGCATTTGAAATATGTATACATGCAAATATACTATCCCACCTGTGTGTTCCTACAAGACTCAGGAATGTACTAAGTAGATGCTTATCTCAAAGAAGAACTTTTTGTGCAGCCAACATGGGAGGTTCAAAGATGATGCTGTTATGAGAAAAATATTAAGAAGGAAAAAGAAAAAAAAACCTTTCAGTAAAACCTCCACCCTTTAATACAGTAATTTTTTTTTTGTCCTGGTCCCCCTGTCAGATTTTCCCTCCTGTCCTTCACACTGAGGACTTAATAATAGACATTTCATCAATTAAAAATTTCCCTTTGCTTATGTCTGCCTGCCTCCTTCTCCATTCCCACATCTAGGCTTTTTGTCAAGTCCTGCTTTCTCCTCATCCTTAGTTTTAGCTATAATTGTCCACTAATGAAGTTTATTCCCACAAATATCCACAAGCAAAACTTTTATGTCCCCCAAAGTCCAGACAGTTTAAGCAGGATTCAACATCAAGTTTGTTTTTGCAGTCTTAAGAGTAGGGGAAAAATGTCCATTCTGCAGGACACATTTCCTTGGCAGAACTTCCAGCCAAAACCAAACTGGAATATTTCTAGAAAGAGACAGTAACTGTGAGAGGCAGTCACTTCCACCATGCCTACATCTACATACAATTTAAAAGATATTCTTGTTACGTTAACATCTCATAGGAAGCAGGGGAACATAAATTGTTCTCCAGAAAAGGCCTTCCAAAGAGCACAAAACACACCATATTTGTACTCTGCATATAAATAAATACATTAAACCATTAAATAATGTGGCAGATTAAAAAATGAAAGCATTCTTAGACAGTTGTGCATTTTGGGAATGGAAAGGCCTACTTGGAGGCAACGGTGTGCTGGGGCTTTTTAACAAAGCAGAGCAGGGCAGGTCATAACATCACACAGATTTGTGGGAGCAAGCATGGGAACTGCTTTTTATTCCATTTCCAGAGGGCAAAATCACTACCACCTCATCCTCTAAGTCCTAACTCCCAGCCCAAAACCTGAAACAGACTGGATTAACTAATAAAAATGCAACCAGGAGACAGTCGGGATGAATTTTTATTCTGTTCTGTGTTTTATTTTTACAGCGCCAATTTAACTCATCATTCCCTCTATACTCATTAAAATCTATTCCTGGCTTGAAATCTTTCCTATAATATCTTGTCCTTGGACATCAGCTGAGTAGGAACATCCTCTCTCATCCAAATCAATGAAGTAATTGCTTTCACTTCCCTGGAACACTTTGTTCCTATTCCACTTTTGCTTTAAGAGCTTTTCTACATGATGAAACACATTTCAATAAAAGAAGTAAAAGCAATGAAATTATTTTAAAGAAGCAGAACACTTAGTGTACAAAAATTCGTTAATTAGTATAAATGAAATTTTAACTGGATATTGGAATTGCAGAAAGAAGCTCTCTACCACTGCCTGTTACTTAAATTCTTCAAAATTTACTGTGAAAGTGATTCACCATGTAAGAACTGTGGAGTTCAGTTTTCTTCAGGGAATTAATCACTCATAATCAGACCAAATGTGTCACATTTTTGAGAATAGGGATCACAAATGCTCAACAGTGATCACTGGAAGTGATGAACAGCAAGCCCAGCATTTCATTAACACAAAGAATGTACCAAAGTGAGGGAAAAAACTCATATGCTGCCACCCAAAAGGCAGAAGAAAAAGTCTTGGAGAAATATTTCCAAACTTCTGTTCTTTATTAAGCTGCAAGCAACCACCAACAATTAATAACTTATTATAACAATTTTCTCCTTCTGCTGTAGTAAACCACATAATCTTCTCTCCTGTTCTTTGTACCTATCATCATTTTCTTTCTTTCCATATGTCCTTAAAAACGGATTAACGAGGAAAACTAGAATAGTTTGTGGACTATAAATCACCTAAACTCTTACAGCTCCTAAACTGTTCAGCTATTAGAAGAGGAAGAGCATTTTTCTTTCCTATTTGTAGCCTCTGCTCATTTATCAGCCTCTGATTCTTGTCCCTGCCTCAGGCACAGAAGTAAGAATTTCTACAGCTGGTTGAAGAAAAAAGACATTTATAGGCTGACCAGTGTTCCTGCTGCTCATGTATTTCAAAATACCAACAGGCAAATCAATAAGAATTATCTAGGTGGGATGGGGAGAGGACCTGGAAAAAGGTAAAATCCATGGGTTGAGAGATGAACAATAATATCTAAAGTAAATTAAAATGTAATAATAATGATGATGATGATCATAATAAAAATAATAGACTTGGGACAAGAATAATAAAATATGAGCATTATTCTCATTTTAAATCTGAAACATGGTATTGTACCAGCTGTTAAGAAGAAAATTAACACTATTCCAGCTGAAGCCTGGACAGCAGGCTTGTATTTATCAATAGTATTCACTGCTGGAATTTTTTTGATAATATCTGTTGTTTGAAGACAAGTTATCTGGGGATGATAAAAACATACAGTTGATTTAAATACACAACTCTTCTGTGAAACTATTTTAAAAAGTGCTCACAGAGAGTACATGACAGACTAATTGTACAAAAAGACAAAATTGTTTCACTTCCTTGCTTATTTTAAGTAATTCATGTTGATGGTTGTAAAGTACCTATAATTGCTCCACAAAGAGATCCTGTTCTAGGAAAAGCTGCATTCTCCCCTCATCAACTACTCTTGAAAAAGACATAGGAGAACTGAAGAGATCTGAAGCAAGGAAAACAAGAACTAAAGGCTGGAAGGAAAGAAAAAAGAAGGAACAACACAACCTCCCTTCCCCATAACATTCTAAGGTGTGACACTGAGGGAAGGAGGCTGAAGCTGGTTATCCCTCACAACAGTCAATGTGTGTCAGAACATAGGGCAGTCAAAAAAGGCACCAATATCTCTTTGCTGAGATAAAGAAGCCATTAATGCAGTAAATCTGAATAATTTTTTTTAACTACAGAGGAAAAAGGGGAATAGATATTGGCATCTAAAAGCCGTATCTACATTTCCTTGCACAGACATAAATAAGTTTAACCCAAAACAAGTCAAACACAACTGTCACTATTTGGTTTTGATACCATCTGAGCACATTAAGCTTTGTCATATATCACTAATGGGAGAAAAAAATCCAATTATGTGTGTTATAACTAAGAACTTTGCAAAATTTCCAAGTAACTAATTTGTTCTAGGCAGAAATATTTAATGAAAAATTAGCTTGGGGAGCAGTGATAGGAAACCACAGAAGGACATGGCAGTTCCTACCAAGGACTACCTCCCAAGGATTTCCTGCTGTAATTGAGCTCTTCTTGCAGATTTTTGTTTCTGCTAGTTTAACAATGGCATATCTTACTCTAATAATTTCCTATAATTTTCTATAACATATTTCTATAATTTAATAATTTAAAAATATTTTTAAACATGTCATTTAGCTAATTACAACACTATGCAATATTCCCTGGCATTCAGAAGTTTCTTCTCTGTGTAGCTGAATACAGGTATCTTTCCCAGGAGTCTGTATATATCCACAGAATATTTAAGAAATCTCATTCATCATTCAATTAGCCTTAAGGAAGGTACAAGGCAGCTCTGGAGCAAGGTTTCCCATATCAGCAGAGCAAATAGGATGCAATAACCACTCTGCCCAAGCAGCGCCAAGACAAGGTGACCCAAAACCAGCCTCCTGTTACGGATGTGCAGTGCATGCCATCATTTGCACTTCTCATCCCCAAACCCAAGATGTGGAATTACCCTGCACAACAAACAGAAAAATATCCAGCTACAAGTCCAAAAGTATTTAGGAGAGAAAAGCTTTCAAACACCTGTTTTTCCTCACTATTGTGACAAGGAATTTCACAGGGAAATGGTGCACTTCAACCACCTGAAAAGTAACAATGGGAACAGGATGCAATGAGAATATCAGTATTTTCACACAATTTTCCAAAACAGGTTTGTCACTGTAGTGTCTATTTAAAATGAAGTAGAATATCCATTGTGATATTTCCCTTTTTTGTGCACTTGCTTTAAACCAGGAAATATTAGAAAGAAAGCTACAACAAATATACAACCTTGCTTTAACAAAATAACCCAAACAAGCAAGCAAAAAAATCCCCCAAATTCACACACTCTAGCCTTCAAAATTTTTAAGTAACTGCTATACAGACTGGAGACCCAATTTTGTTTTCTCAGTAAATACAAAAAACCTGTTGAACATGGTAAAATTAACAAGAAACACATCTGAAGACAGTCTCTTTCTCTTCTTGTGTTTCCTCCAGGCCGAAGTCAAACAAAACCACTCTTGTAACAAAACAAAAAGATACCTGAAAGACATTCATTACCTCTTCCCTTCTTCCAAAGCACTACACCTTTCTGTGTAGGTGCAGGTACCATTTTACAGGTACACTTTTCCTCTCAGGACACGTGATGCCTCAGCTGTATCTGTGTCCCTTACCGGATCGGAAGCGCTCGTCCCTCGAGTTGGTGGATCGGGATTTCTGCTGCTTTGATACCCCAGCAGTGGCTTGGGAAGAGCCTGGGACTCTGTTCTCTGCTTGCAGGGATGGATCCACACCTGAAACACAGTTTATTTTAGTATAAACTCAGCTTTGCAAACGTAGTATCTACTCCTCATGTCTACCTTGTTTCACTATAACTGGAGCAAGACAGTACCTTTAAAAAGGGCTCATCTTCTGCCTGCATTTTAATCCAATTTAATCTATACCTATTTAACAGAGCAATACTCAGAAAAATGCTGCAATTCTCTAGTAAGACCTTTGCAGATATTAATGCAGAATCACTGTCAGCTTCAGCTGTGTAAAAGCTCCTGCTGTAATCTAGGTTGCCTGGGTGCTTCATGTACTCCTAAAATGTTGACAGACGTTCCCAGCCCCACACAAGGTAACAAAAATAATCTCCAGTTATTTTCTCTGCACCTCATTAGAGCAGGGTACTAGATAACCCAGAGCAGTTGCTTATGTTTAGCCTGCCTAATATTCAGGAAGATGATCTCAATTTTACGTTGCAGCACAACAGGAATAAAAAAATCAAAGGGCTGGACAGTAATCATTAAATATCCACTATCATTTCCCAGTCCCCAAAATGAGGAGACTCCTGCTGGCTCGTGATCCATCAAGGACTATATAAATTTGGACTAGAAACATCCATTTGCAGTTTTATTATACATCCACACTTCCAAATATAATGTAAAAACTCCAGTGCAGCTGGAAGGTTTTTTTTTACACAATCCTAACATAAATATAAATTAGTGCTGTGTTTTACAATCAACTTTCCTCAGCCATGTAAGACCTGCTGCATCAAGTTCACTGTATTTACTCAGCCCTTGTACCACACAGGGTTCAGTATATCTTTTATTTCACTCCTTCCTTCCCTTGAAGAGCTTCTGCTTTCCTACCTGCTCCCAAGTCTTTTGAAAACAACACATTCTGGAAACAAAGTGTTTGAACATCATGTTTTCAAAATGCAAATATTTACCAAAAAGCAGCTCTCACTGAACTGAAGACATCATTCCAGAGGAATCTGGGTCAGTTCCTTTGCAAGGAAAGATCTCACTTTAACAAGTAAGAAAAGATTCCTTCCTCTCCCATGGGGTTTCTGTTCCCTTTGTTACAAAGTGAGTATCAGGAAAGAAACTGGCAGCTACTAACAAATCTAGGAATTATAAGACATTTTTATGAAGACGTTTCAGTAAGATATAGTCCTTACATTAAGAGTGTAATTGGATTAAATATCCCATTTCTAACTCAACTGATGAAAAAGAACTTTCAAATATGCTATTTAAATGTAATATCCTCAGGGAAAGCGTTTTATCATCTTCATGACAAGGTAAATTACTATATACCAGCTTTCTTGGGTATCTATTAAGACTTTTGGGTGAATGCATTCCATAAACCCTTTCCCAACCCCTTTGTAGCTAACAGTGAACACCTCTGGATGTTGAGGAGGCAACCTTGAGCTGAATATGGGTTCAGGGTGTGGATGTGGGAAAAAATGAGCCTAAATAAGAGGAAAACAAAGGAACATTTAATAACTCACACAGATGTAAGTTTTAAGAAATTAGTCCGACCCCAGAGATATGCTTTCTTTTACAGTTTGTAATAAAGAACAAACACATTCTCACCTAATTTTTCCTGTTTTCCAAAAGTAAAGCTTTTTAAACACATGACAGAATATCTAACATCAACTGCATTCCCCAATGGGATAAATGGAGACAGCCTAGCAAAGAAACCAAAGTGCCCTCAGTGGAGCAGAACAGAATGTGTGTTTACTCATATACAGACCTAACACTCCTTGAAACACTTAAGGAGAATTCTGTTTGAAACAGAAAAACAAACGTAGTCTGCCAACTGAATTGATTCAACAGATCGGATAAGTGGTGAAAACACGGCAGAATTCTATTCCACATTTCACTTGAACACAAGTTTTCCATAACCACAGGTCAACAGTCCAGGGGGAGTTGTTGATCTGGAAACAATAAACAACAGCTTTAGATTCTGTTAGAAAGATCAAGTCATCTCCTTAAGCCTGAGCCAAGCAAATAGCCAAGGCAAAGGGATAACAGGATAACTACAATGGTACAAAAGAGAACAGGCAGCAGGGATGGGAGCCTCCCCTCAACTAAGACTACTTAAGAAATTCTCAGAAAACATCATATCTACATAATTTTTGTGTAATTGTGTCAAAAGAGACCTTGAGTGAAAAAGATAGCAAAAGAAAACCAGAACTTTTTTTGGTTGTGCCATTTCTTCTCCTCCAGGAGGGTTGTTAGTTGTAAGCAGAAAAAGAGATTCATGTTTCTCCCAATTCCTTACTCTTCTCATTTGCAGTCGTGTAGCAACTAGAGAGCCTTGAAACCAGGACTTGTAAGAGCTCCTTTTCCACTCTGTGATCCCCTGTGTGAGGCAAACAATCTGGACAATGAGCTGACTGGTATAACCCATCAGCAGATGCACGCAGGATGTCCTGAAGCATGTGCAAACCAAGCACTGCTGTTTGGCCACACCACTCCTGGGGGCAGGAGGAGCAGGGAAGAAGTGACCACACATAACAACAGGAGTCCATGACCAACTCCGACACCAGAACATTCTCCTTCTCTCAAGAATAAGATCAGATTTTTGTGAATCAGAGTTATTGTGATGAAGTATGTATCAGTGAATCTCCGAAGTTCCTTTTAAATCAGGATGAGGCATGAATTCCTTGGCACTGTTAGAAACCACAACTCAGTTTCTTCAGATTAAGTCTCCCTTCTTGCTTTCTCAAAGTAGGTTTCATATCACAGTGCAAAAATACCAACAATGAATGTGAAAAATGCCACTTTTTGGTAAAAATAGTAAGATAGTGCATCTGACTCTTAGGCTACATAACTATGTGCCAGTAAAATGCTGTTCCACAAGCCTGGTGAGCTTGTTAATTTATTCTCCTACTATGCAAATCACTACCTTAGCCTTCAGCAAAAGCAGATGGGTAATTAGGCGAAGTCTCCCCCTCACACCAACACCTTTACAGAAAAGACATATACTAAAGGCACTTGGTCCACTAGTCACTGCATTTTCTCAATTTTTAGCTTTCCCAAAGCTAGCAAGAATAAAGTCAACTTAAAGAGGCTGCTTGTTCCAACTAACTGAACAATTTCCTTCTACAGGATGAAATTAAAAACAGTATTTGAATTATTCCTGTATTTGTCTATCCACAAGCACTGGACAATCAAGACTAACACTGGCATTTCAAGCAATTTTCATTTATACAAAAAAAAAAAAAAAAAGAAAAAAGGTTTTACTATAAGAGCAGTGAAGAGCTGCCAGGACAAGGAAGATTCTCTGCTGGCATCACTGGGGAGGATGTGCAGCTAAAGACATTATGTGGATAGAGATGAAAATTTCAAAACATAATGTATTAAAGAGCTCTGTAGAGAGGAGAGGGGAAGAGGGAGGCCAAAGAGGAAACTGCAGACTCTTTGTACATTATCAAATCTTTCTGCAGCTATTGAACTGGGTCTGGAAATAAGAAAGGAACAAAATACAGCAGCCAGGTTCAAAGTGCAAAAAGAAAGGAAAAGGATGACAAGGCAGAAAATCCAGAAAGTGGAGGTCTGGCTCTGGGGCAGTTACTGAACATCCAGTCCTCACTCAAGTTCAATGTTACCATCCTTCACTGTCATACCACATCTCAGAACATACTACCTGCTGTACACACTTTTTTTGTTCTCAAGATCCAGTTTTGGAAGTGTTAACACCTTCTAGATTAGAGGGACTGAACAAGGGTTTACCCAATGTAATTTATTACCCAGAATATGGTATCAGAAATTCAAGAGATTAGAAATAATAATGATAACAAAAGGCATCATACACATGCATTATGTTTGACAATCTTCCATTATTCTGTAACATTCTCCTCTACTCAAGGAAGTAAATTCCAGCTCATAAGCTTCCACTTGAAGCCTGTGAAACCATTTTAAGGGCATTAACACTTTCCATTCAAGGAAGCATGAAACAGCAGCTAAGAATACAAAAGCACAGAAGACACTTGTTATAAATTCAATGAAACCAAATACAAGCCAGGATTTGGATCCAATTCAGAGAATCCAAACACTGACTAAACCATCTCAGTGAAAATACCCACAAGTAAGAGACACACTTATTTAGACACCATGACAGACTGGTAAGCAGAACACCCACAGGGCATTAGCTAGAAGTTTAATTTCTCAAAATAACAGCCCATTTTAAGCAGCAGTTCAGGAGGTGCTTCACAAGCAGCCCAGCACTCCTAATGTAAAAGGATGTGCACAGAATTGAAAAGGCACAGGAATAGCAATCTCTTGATATTTTGAGAAACTGAGCAATGAAGCTATAAACTGCTTTTTCAAACTAGCCCATGTTAGCACATTACATTTTCACATACCTCATTTAAACCAAGTACACCAAGATCCAACCAAATTAGCCAATTACAATTTGGACATCCTTTGATCATAGCCATTATGCCCATAGTATAAAGTGGGAATTTTAACTTCATAGCACCAAGAACATGTTTTCCCCTTATATTATACGAAATTATAAAGCTTTTGTAGACTGCAAGACACCAGAGTAAGTTGCACATTCCTTAAAAATGGAACTACAGGTACTAAGTGCTACAGGGGTATGGAAAACTCCCACTCTAATTGAATGGGAGGCTGATTTGTGGGTACCTCTTACCCACAAAGATGCAAAAACAAAAATCACAGTTACACAGAATTACAGAGCAACCCAAGTGGGAGGGACCTTGGTACAGCCACGAAAGAATGCATATGTATTCCTGGTAGCAGCAGAAACATTTTTCAGAGACATAAAACCATGAAAACATAAGAAAAATAGAAGTATGGGACATGCCAGCCTCAACCAAAATTAGATGAGGTTTCCTCATCAGTTTCCCTTAAAATAAAAATTTGAAAATGGTTAACAATTCAATTTTACTGGAGCAGAAGTGCTAAGGAAGACAATAAAAGAAAATAATTTTAGAGTGGAATCACTCTGACACCAGAGGAGAAATGAAGTCACTCACCAAGGTGTTCTTCTAGCACTAACTAAATCCAGTGAAATAATTTCCAGGGACTGCTCTGTAAAGCAGCACCAGGACCCTAACCTCATTTACACAGCCAAAGAGGCAACTTGAAAATAACCAGTAACACTGTAAAAACATCAGTAAGAAATCAGGATAATCATCACAAGGCAGGAGTTTTACTTGAGCTGCTAGAAAGGAAGTTTAAGACCATCACCTGCCCACCAGGACAGAATTCTCACTGTAAATGCTGCTTATTTTATTGTGTTATTTCTGAATGTTTTTACACCCCAGCTCTACCCACATTCAAAATCACCCTCTGCCATGTATCTGATGTTATCCATCACTCAGAAGCTTCACCATGCATCATGCCAGATTGCCTACAGATATAATTAATTATTTCCTCAGAGTTTTATCTGTAATTTGCATGCAGAGGTTGACTGAGGAAGCCAATTACTGACTGTTAAATTTTACTTCATTAAAATAATTAATTACTGTTTAATGCTTGCTATTACTCAACACTTGTTTTTGATTTTGCACAGTGCACTTGGTTGGATCAGTGAAAAAATAACTCATTCTAGTTGTTATTTCCATATAATTACAGAGTTCTATGGTTCCTAAGCAAAATCTTTACATTTCCACTAACTCTTCATCACTGCAGATTTTAGAATACAAAACAATCTACAGGAATGAGACTCTTGAACCACAGGATGTTCTGCTTAATTCTCCTGTTAATTGAAAATGTGCTTTGCAGCCACTTCTGTCTAGTTCTGTTCCCCAAGCCCTCTGTGGGGTTGTTTAACACTGTCTGGGTAATGATTTGACTCCCCACAGATCCAGCTGCAGCAGAACATAGCCCAAATCATTGTGGATGGTATTGAGAGAGCAGGAGTTTGCACATGATTAGTTTGTAGGCAGCAGCTGATGAGGTGTAACAGGGAAAGTTAAACTTCCAGAACCCAAACCTATGGGCATGCAAGTGCACTTTTAAGACATAAAGCTGTAGAAAGACATGATTTAGTGGTCCTGGGGACATCAAATCATAGAGGAAGAACTCAACAAATGTAAAATGCTGACATTCATCAGTCTGAAAAGACTTGATGGATACTGAACCTTATGAATCCTATCATGAACGCTGCAATTAAATTGTTAACGATGAAAAATTTCTGCAGGCTCAAAGCCTTTGGGACTCCCACACACTATTCTGAGCCATGCTGAAGCTGTGTCAATTAAGGAAATTCAAGTTAGAACTGGGTTAATGGAGCATATGTCAGGAAACTGAACCAGGCAGTTAGCTTAATGTTTTAAGCAAATTTTATCTTTTTACCAGAGCATCATTCTTTGTGCTCAGAGGCAGACAGCCTATTCATTTTTTAGCATATTAAAGCTAGATTCCTGTCAGCTTAATGCTAATCTAGGCAGAAGTGGTGAAAAAAAGATCAGGTAATCTGGTACTTCTTAGAAAATGTGGTATCAAGCAAGTAGGACAAACCACAGGATTTGCTGACTCATTAAACTACTGCTTAAGGCGATTAGGGAAAATATAGCTGAACAAGGAGAAAAATCTTTAAGCAGCTGAAAATCTAAACCTACTTTAAGGAGTATGGCAGACAAAGTACTGGAGTTGTCTAAGCTATGCTTGAGAGCTCAGTACTTGAGTATTTGTGCAAACAGCCTTGTGAGAGCGGAGAAGGAAAAAACAGAAAATAAATCCCCACTGTCAATAGAAAGGAGTGAAGGGCAGAGTAAAACAAAGATGATGAGAGATTAAACAAGAGACAGAAATCCAAAGACATCACTTTCTAGGAGACAAAGTGCATTGACAGAATATTTCTAATAATTGTGAATTCTCAGTCAAAACCATACCTCACCTGGTCTCAGAATCTTTAACTAAGCTGAGTTAGAGGACAGGGTATTTTGAATAGAAAACTGAGACAGCTCTTTCCAGAAAAATGGTGCAAGGAGGAGAAGCTGTGGCAGGTGGGGCTAGAGCTTGCTGCTGACTGTCAGTCATCCTAAAAATCCAAACTGCTTCTTTGCAAGGAACAAGCCATTTTAAAGAGATGAGTTTGGTTCTGCTTGGCCTACAGAGATTACAAATTTGCTAAGGGAAAACCTATATATATTCTTAAATAAATGCCCAAATCCAAATAAAAACCAAAACCACAAAAATTAAACATTTGCTAAGAATCCCCGATGATGAAACACCCAGTTACTTTCTGACTGTTGAACACTGTCCCAGTTTACAGTGTCTCATTATTGCTTCCACTCACCTTGGTTTTCTTATCATTTTCCCTTATCTTAAAATCTGTCAGCTATGGAAAGCTGGGGGACTATAGAATACCAAATCTCAGTGACAGCATAACAGCCCTAAACCCCGAGTGATTTCAGTGTCCTAGCATAAAACCAGATTTTATAAAGCTGGGCACTTAGGTTTTGGCTGTGGATGATGAAGTCTGATAATAACCAGCTTCAAAAGTAATAGTTTATATATTAAAAAGTCAGTACTTTGAAGAAACAGAGGGGGTGAGGGAGTGTGTGGCAATGGGGTGAGGCACAGGGCAAATGCAAAAAACAGCACATTAAAGCATGAGAGTGGGGATCACTGAGTATTTTCATGTAAGAAAGCAGCCAATTTGCTTTTAGCAATAACTTTATTCATTTCTAAAGTTATCTTAAAGTCTCAGACGCAGTTGACAAACTGAAGTTTGCTGACAAAAATGTTACCATTTAACATTTCACATAAAACTACAAAAAATTCCCATTTCAGGCTTTTTCCTTGCTCTGCACTTTTCTGTGACAGCCATTTCCCACTGCTGGTTAGATCCCATATCAAACACTATTATAATTCATCCAGTCTGTTAAGTGAGAACTTTTCCATTTTATATTTTCACAGATTTGGCACAAAGGTAACTTCCATGCAGTTTCTCACCTTGAATTAGTGGTATGTACCGTGCTAACAGCTTTGCCCTCTTCTTTTCATATCCTTTCTGAGTGATGTCTCCTAAAGAAAAGAAAAAACAAATACATGTTGTTTGGAAATTCTACATTTAAATCTTAGCATCAAGCACATTCTGTCAGCAACATATTGGTTAAAGAGTTTAACAAAGCAAACTGTGCAGGGAAAGAAACAACAACAAGAAAGGCATTAATTACATGTATCTATGCATTCAGCCTACCTCTAGCCATGCAGACCCCTTTTTACTCAGTAGATTTTACACATAAGAGTTCTAACTTTGTATTTTAAAATGATGCTCAAGTACTTTCCTTAATCCTTAAGGACTGTGGTGAATTTTTGCTTAATATTCTTAATTTCCTCAAGTATCTGCCTCACCCCTATATCAGAGAACTAACAGACACAAAGTCATTTCATTCTGCCATCCCCAACCTCCATCCAAGTGAATATTCATAATTTCAAGCTATTGAAACTCTCCCAAAACAAGCAATGGGAGTTCAAAGACATTGTTCAAAACAGGTAAGAAAAACAAATGCACATCCTGGAGTACTTCAATTATTGCAGGTATTTCAAACTACAATCTGCCAGTTTTTCTTCATAAACCCATGTAAATATTACGTATAAAATTTGGGCAGAAATTACCATTTTTCTTGAGCAGAAAAAAACCAGCAGAAAAAATGCACAGAAATGTAATTTTTGATGTATATATAGTATTATTATATCAAAATGAGAACTAGATCAAACTAAAACAAAGCACTACAAATGCCCAAGCAGATTTGTCTGCCTGGGAACATGTGGTCAAAATGACTAACTACACTTTTTACAAAAAACAGAAAAGGATCAGAAGATATCTGGTATCTCAGAAGAAGAGATGCATTACTATCAATTATGGAAGAAATAAAAACCCAATCCAACAGACAATAAGCACCAGTAAGAAGAACAGTTTTTCTTAAACCGGAAGTAACTTGGAAGACTAAAGCTCAGCAAAGTCTTTAAGGATCAAAACTGTACCTTACACAAATGTGCTGCACTGTGAGCTCAGTGAAGGCATCAATTTGCACAGCTTCATAAATGCTCCACATAATCCTTACCCCGAGCCTCTGCACAGCTCAGTCTCTGCCAGGTACAAGGTACTATACAGGTAAGCCATGATCAAAAGGCAGGGCTCAAGAGAGAGTCCTACTCAAACCAGAGTACTTCACACGCTGGCATCTTGGAAATTCTTTGATTTTGCTGGAATGCTGACTTGGAGGACTTTCCTTGAATGAGGTTAAGCAAAGGACAGAGTCAAAAGCATCTCTGTCGTTTTCTGCAGCGCTGTGGCAGGTCGAGCTGTGCTGCCCAGCCAAGCTGGGCTTTGTTCCTTCCTCCAAAGCCTGGGGGTGGGGCTCCTCCTAACAACTGTTCCCCCCTTGCCCCCAGAGCCTCAGGGGGATTCACCCATCATATGGTTTTTTTGTGATCCCTCATTTCTTCCAAAAAGAGCCACTTTGCCACATTGGTACACCGGGGCCACAGCTGCTGTCATTTAGCCTCACTCTCTCCTGAGTTACTGGATTACACAAAAGCAATCTGAGGTTCCTCGGCCTCAGCAAGGCAGCTGGGAAGCCTGCATAAAGCCAGACACTGGCCTGAGCTGTTAGAGCTCTGTTTGGAAGAGATCTTTACTTGAAATATCTGAAGTATCATAAAATATACATCATAAAATATGTCAGGTGCCAAGAAAATTAATCTAAACAGAGATGAAAGTGGTAGCATTTCTTAAAATTATCTATAAAATATATATTCTTCATTACTGGACACAAGAATCTGTAGTTACCCTGATTCTGCCCATGCATGGTTCTATTCCACCATGTTATCACTAGACCTAACAGAATATTAATGCCAAATTCACTAAATGGAACTGAGAATGGATCTGTGAGCTCCATTGTCACTTGCTAAACATAGGGAAATGGCTCCTGGTCCCCAATTTGCAGAGGTCAAGAGCAGAAATAATTCTAAATGAGCTGACTGTACATGAAACGTGGATGAACCTAATCAGCTGGATCAGCTCTGCAAGATGAAACCTTTAATAACTGCACTGTTTGGCCACTGGTGAGCACAGCCACAACTGCAGGTCCATCACCTTGGCTGCAGAAACCTTTGGCAGTTCCTTCAGGATAAAGTCACGGGCAACAACATTGGCTTTTGCCTCAGAGGTGGCTCCTGGGTGGTTTGGAAAGACAGGCAAGTTGCCAGTCTAAAACATAACTTGCATGTCATCTGTAGAAGTATTTAAAGAATATCCCTCATGTTTCTGGGATAGCTGTCACTGTATTTGAAAAGTTGGTGGAAGTGGAAGAATTGATTCAACAGACATCACTGCTAATTCTACGTCTTAAACAACCTTTTTAAAAAAGACCCTGAAGATGAACCAAAGATCAAAATACAAATCCTTTAAGAAAAACTACAGAAACATTGGAAAAGATGGGAGAAGGTTAAGGAACAAAGGCAGAAATTGAACAGTCTAAAGAAAAATGGAAATGGTTTGGGACATATTTTCTCCATATGCACACCTGTGAGCTTCAAGCTGGGACACAGACAGGTGTGCCACCAAAAGATTCTGCCCATGACAGTTCTCAATCATTTTTATTTAACACACAAGCTTTTATCACCACCTAAATCTAGGAACCAGAACAACTCCTCCAAGCCTACTACTAGTACCCATTCCAAGATTTACCTGGTACATGTTCTCTCAGACACTACACTTATGTAAATCAGGCAAAAGCCAAACTGAGAAACAGGCAACAAAGGAACTAAAGATGAAAATCATTACTTGCAATCAAAAAAAGATTTGGATCTCCAAACTATACAGCAGCCAACACTTGCTGCCATCCCTGAGATACAGGCTCTGATAATTCTGTGCCTACCACATCTGGTAGGTCGACTGATACCTTAATTTAGTTTGCATATGATGAGCTAAGTGAAGTGTGAAAACATCTTGATTGGAATCTTTCATATTACAGAAATCTCTTTAAAATGGAAATGACATCTGATCATTTCATATGGTGATGCATTTGACTAAGCCATTAGAAATTCTATTTCAAAGACCCTATTTGAAACATCCTGAGAGCATCACGATGCCTTTAAAGCAGTATTAGAAGTTTAGCACGACTTCACTGAAAATGCATGGTACTGGTAATTCCTAATTTGCAGAAGGACTTGCATCCCTTTGAGGGAATTGAAGTTATCAAAGTATAAAACTTGTCTGATGTAAAAGCGGCAGCATGGAGATACACAACTACATAGATGCAGAATTTCATTAAACCTTTGCACATACAATAGAATCACTGAAACATCAAGTTCTAGACACTAGGCAAATACTGACTAGCTAATTACATGTATCTTAATTTGACCAATATGTTAATAGCAAACATTTGGTATTCCACTCTGTTGACAATTACATAGTGAGACTATATTTTACAATACCATTAATTGCCTAATAAGTTATAGAAGGAATTATCAAAACAAAGATATTTAGGTTGACCAAGCCCTCAGGAATTTTGCAATTGACAAAGCAATCCAAACTAACATTGAGAATTAGAAAATTTGAAATTAGAATAAGAAAATTCTACTCTAATACATTTACATATCATCTTTTCACCCTGGAGTTTGAAAGCAGTTGCAGGACAAAGGCACCACTCATATTTTACACCTTTAAAAAGCCAAGGGTGGGTGAATCCTGCAGTTCAGAGAGGATGTGCAAAGTCAGTGCATTCCAGGTTATTCTGTTCCATGCAACCCATACTTGTGAAGTGTGTGTGTACCCAGGGAGAAGAGAGAGCTGCTCCTTTTAAACTCTAAAACTGCCTGGCTTAAACACTTATTGCTTCATCTGCCAGGAGTCAGCATCTGACAGCGCACAAGAAGGTTAAATAACCAGATCATAAAAGCAGCCTTAGCAGCAGTTTCTAGGCTCAGTTAAGCCAAATTAATGAATTGATCTTCCCCTGCTGCAGTAAATCCTTAAGCTTGGTCCACAGAGAGACAGGAAAAGCTCCAACTCTGCCCCTTCCCTTCCTTGCTGTTGGAGCTCCCTGCAGAACACAGACAGACTGACAGATGCCAGCTATACGTACACCTGGGGGTGAACAACATCTATCACACCAGGTACCACGTCCAGTTCTCATCAGGATGGAGATCAGTAACATTGCCAGCCCCTTCAAAAGGCTGAGGAAAGCTGCACACATGGGGAGGAAGGAATGGGAATCCTCTGGCCCATAGGGAATGTACTGTCTGCTTCACAAAAGCCCACAAAAGAAGTTGGGAAAAAACACACTAGGAGTGGTCAGGCAGATCAATGAACAGGATCTTTAAGCTTCAAGCCAAAAATTAGGGCTTGATGTTTACTTCTGAATAACTCTGACCCGTTATTTTGGTAAGATTGCAAAGTGAAAGGCTTTAGAAAGAATGCTATATAGATGCAATGTGATCCCCATCATGGAAATGCTATTTCAAAACAATCAAAATATCAGTGCACTACAGAAATGAAAACATTCAGAGTTTCTATTTGTCACTTCCTAGCTGTATCAAGGATAAAATACCAAAGTAGAATAACTGTCTGACATGTAGTAACCAATTATTATAATGAATGAGGCCAGAAATAATTATCTGAACCAAGTCATTCTATGGTCTCTCCCAAAAATTCCATGAAAACTGCCTCTAGATTTGCCTGAAGATGCAAATCTAGAAACAACCAGGCATGGAGGAATCAAACAAAAGCCTTTCTAAAACAGTTTATTTTCCTTTCACATCCTTCATAGACTCATTATATAAAGCATAGTGATTAATTAACACAATGAAGATACTTCAGACTATTAAACTGGTACGAAACTTTATGGTGTGTTTTTGGATGTCAGGAACATTGATTATTTTTTTTCCTCCCTCCACTAACATGCAAGAAGTTAAACCCATCAACCATTTTACAGCAAAAGAAAGCATTTCGTACTTACTAATTGCAAAAAGATCATATTTAAACTTTGGTAGCAATCACAAAGATTACAGCAAAGGTGCCATTTAGGCATGATGCACCACACTGAAGACTGAAGCAGACTGATTCAAAAATCCATGACCATGGAAATATCCAACTCATTTATGAGACCATGAAAATAATTTAAAAACCCACCAGCAAACTCCAAAACACTCCAAAAGCAGCACAACACTCAAAATTCAGCAAGTATGTTAAAAACATACAATGAGAAGGTGTGTAACCTACAATGTCTACTCCATACACAACTTATTTCAGTTTGTAAGCTGAAAATTTTTCAATGGATTTCTAGGTCTTGGTTTCAGATTTGGTTAGTTTACTGACATAGCATTAATATGTCCTCACATGCACTGTAAAACCATGCTTTTAGAGAAAAGATTTACAGTTAATCTTGAAATAACAGGTGAGGGGGGTGGCTACTGGGCAAAATTTTATGGTGAATGCAGACACTTCGACTTCTTAAAATAAAACATTGGCATATTTTAAAAAACCAAATTTCATCAATATTCATGTTAAAGCTACACAAAATACATAATACAATATAATTCTACTAAGAAATAAGACCTCACTGTTATATTGGGTGCACATAAATCATCTGACACGAACACAAAGAATCAGATGAATGATTCAGAGATTCTGGCTGAACTACAGAATGAAAAACTGAACTATAAAAAAAAAAAAAAAGAAACCAGCTGACTTATTCACAGGAGGAGGCAGCAAAGCAAGCCAGCTGGTGCACACAGACATCCTCTCATGGCAGGAAAAAAAATCCATCAATCCCTATTAGGACCAGAACAGTTCAGTGCTTGCACATTTGGGAAGCCCCAGCATGGGTCCCTGTGGTGGTGGTTAAACTTATTTACAATTTATTTCCAGTTGCAACACTACTCATTAAGTGTATTTTCTGATGAAATGGAGCTCTCCCTGAACAGCATGAACCAAACATTGGCAACAAAATGTTGAGCAGGGAGGTTGGACCAGATGACCCACTGTGGTCCTTTCCAACCTGGCCCATTCAATGATTCTGTGGTTTCTGCCAACTGCACCTTTTTCCTTGTTTATCTGCTAAAAAGAGCCAAAGGAAAGCCAGGTTTGGTGTCTGCAGTCTCAGATGCTCACGCCCCCAGCCAGCACCTGTTTGAGGTTGAATGTAACATGCTCATCCCAGGCTGCTGCCAAGGCAGGGGCTCAGCAGCAGAGTTTTCTATGAGCTAAGGTTTTCTAAAACCTTATTTGTGAAATGCATCTTTATCACAATAATGTACTGAACACAAGGATCATTTTAAAATTGTCTGCTGAAGAACAAAGCACGTTAGGGAGAAAACATGAATCAACTCCAGTACATACCAAACATGTTTCCAGAATGTCCCATGCAATGATACCCATAACCAAAGGCCTGAAAAATTCTCTTTTGCAGTAACATATCCTTACCAACATTAATGATTATCTGGAAGAGACAGGTTGGCAGTACTGTAAGTCACTTATTCTTTCATGAACACCTGCCTAATCTTTGCAATTGCTGTTTCCCAAAATATGCATATGGATATGGATTCTATGCTGCATCTTTTTATCCTGTATCCATGTATTTGATGGCATTGCCTCGGAATGTCCCTACCAAGCTACTTGGTTATTTACCTTTACTAATCCTACTGTAAGATAAAAAGCATTTGATTGTCAATTGAATGGGAAATATAAAGCACCTTTAACTGGACCAAACCTGAGAAATCTTCTAAAAATGCTGCCATTTGGGAGGTGATCACATTTATAGAATCAGTGAATGGTTTGGATAGAAGGGACCCTACGGCTTATCTAGTTTCAATAACCTTCTGTGGTCAGGCACACCTTACACTAAACTGGGTGATTAATTATAATTTATAGTTATTATATAATAAGTGTTCTAATACCCACAGTATTATCAAATTATTATAATTTACAATTATGATGATATAATTAATCTAATTTATAATTCCCTTTTTAAGGTCATCATTAAACTGCTTTTCAATTCATTCATTCAATTCATTCAATTCACTTCTTACCTTTCCAGCTTCCTAGTATCACATCACTAAGTCCAACACCTCTATTTTCTTCCAGGATTCACCCATGGGGAATTATTCACAGAAGATTTTGGTCCATGCAAAAAGCTCTTTTCTCAAGTCTTCCCTATTCACACAGACTGACCTCCTTCTGTCCTAGGATATGCTCATCTATTTCCTGCCAAATTACGCCTCTGGTTTTCTGGTGAGCCAATTCCTTATTTTTTGAGTCTGGTAAACAGACAGGAGACAGAAAAATTATTCAGAAAATCTGTACTAGAACAACCATGAATGTCAGACATGCAACTCACTTTATGTTTTCTTATTCTTTCTCTTATATGTGATATCTCTATGTCCATGCCATAGAGATTCATTGAGGGCTCACCTTAAGTTTGGGGTGCAGCTCCTTGAGCTCTTCCATTATAAGCAGCTTTTACCACCACAGCTCCTTAACACTGAGCACTATTAAGTAACTACAAATAATCTAATCACTTGGAATCTCTTTATTAAAATAAAAAGATTGCAAGCAATTCCCTTAAAACAATATTCATCTATGAACTTAGAAAAGGTCACTTATTTGCCTTAACAGTGAAGCCCAGTACAAAAAAACCACCAATGGAGTGCTACCCAGTACTAACACACCACACTGAGTGCCCAGAATGCAAGCTCAGACAAACTATTACTCTTACAAAGACCAATACTGGAGCACAAAAATATCAGATTTAAGCTTCTCCACTCAATCCAACAAACACCCTTGCGTGCAAGTTCTGGGAAAATCTACATGACTGCATTTATTTATTTTTCAACAAGACCCATGACTCATCCAGGGCACTGAAGAGACATTGTTCAATAAACAGAATATTGAATAGGTATCTGTTTTGTTTCTAAATTCTTTTTCCAAGATACAAAAAGCTTCAGAATGCAGGAGCTCATGAACAGGAAGGTCATGGATGAAGGCACAGATTGGCAGTACTTGGGAAGGAGAAGTCATCACCTGCTTCAACTTTTTCATCCTAAACCAGAAAATCCATCCTTGTTTATACTCAAAACAGTCTTATTCAGACATGTCACAGTATGAAAAGTCACCTAATCCTAAATTCAGATCTAGTCTGAGTGTGGATTCATTTCAAATCTCATCCAAGATCACCAGGAGCACCTCTTGCTAGTGTTGAAACCTGGTAAAGCAGCAACAACCTGTTGGATGCTTGGGACTGGATGCAGGACAGAAAGCAGGACACCCAAGGACCTGAAAATCAAAGAAAGCAAAAAAAAAAAAAAGAAAAACAAACCAAAAACCAAAACAACCAACCAAAAAATCCAAACCCAAGAAGAAACGCTACTGTTCACATGGAAGTCAGTACCTTCACAGGATCTGCTTTCACCCTGTATAAGAGTGCATTAAAAAAGTTTCAAGACACATGCGGAATCAAGCTAACTACTGTTAAGCTGGTTTTTACTCAATCTCCTGCACTTAAACTGAGGCAATGGGAATATAAAAGTCTCCACACAAGAAACTCATTAGCAATGAAACTGAGTTCAAAGCAATAGGTTTTGACACTTGTCTCCAAAAGCCCCAGCATCACTGACATTATCCTTCCAAATGCTCTGCTACAGAAGCACTTTCTCAGACAATGGAAAGGTGGTGTTAAAAAGCAGCACTCTAAACTGCAGTGGTTTATTATTTATTATTAAAAAATTAATTAAACACTAAAATGGCCAGAGCCACTTCAGCAAACCTGTAAGATTCAAGGGATTACTGCTTGCTTTTTCCATCTCTTCAGAAGTGGCTGTTTCAATTACCAAAACTTAGACAATGTCTGTGATAAGTAGAATATACCAGCATTTTTTAAATTGACACCTACATCATGTTTAAATTGTTTGAATAATTGGTTTAAACATTCCTGAGACAAAGCAGTTCTTGTTTAGGCATCTACATTACTTTAGGCTGGCATAAAGAACTCCCCACATTGCTAACACAGATCATGCAGACACTCAGAGTTCAGGATTTCAAATAGCTCTAATCAGTCCCTTCATTTTAACTGATGGTCAGACACTTTAATGGCCTTGCTGCATTTCATAAACAGCTGTGAATTTTGAAACAATTAAATTCCTGTTAATCTAATCTGTAGAAGCTGCTGATGTGGACCTGTACAAATGATGTTTCACTTGCTCTACCCATTTATCTAGACTTGGTTTCTGAAGTTCCTCAGTCTTCTCTCTCCTCAGTCTTGATTAAGACCAAGAAAAAAAATCACTTCTTTACCATGACTTTTATTAATTAATCAGCATTTTGGTTTTTACTCCTGGCAAAATTAAGACTCTCCAGCTGTCTGGTAAGAGAGCTCTAAACCCATCACTTTATATATACATATACACACACACATCTGAATGTATTTGAACTGAATTTTCCTTTCAGAAATGCAACTCCTTTCCCAAAAAAACCTGTCTGGTATGCCATTATTAACAGCTCTATTTTTCAGCCAAAAATCTGCAATTTTAGATTTTCCAATACCTCCAAACTGCAGAGCTTTTCTGATTTTTATAAATGTCTTTTTAGGATGCACCATGGTCTAGAGAAAACCACTGCATCCCAGTGATTGTATATTCTCTACAGCTGCATGGCTAAATCCTCCAGTGCTTCAGAAATGAGACATTTCCCCAGAAGTTTAGCTTCTCTTAGGACCAATGTTATTCTAGCTTTCCTTAATTATCCTGCCAACTTTTCCACTGTATATGACTTAACCCATAAACCATTAGTTTAAAACACTCTAAACCTGACACAAGTGGATAATAATCTCAAATTCCTATATATTTCTCTTAGATGCTCAAGTGCTCTTTCAGCAGCTTGACTGATTTATTCCTATATTTAGAAAGTAACTTTAATTCCAAAATTCTTAAAGATGCTTTAAACATTTAAAATTTGAAAGCTTTTATACTTGCTACAGTTTGCTGTCCCCAAGATTCTAGAAAGATCCCTGCTGGGGTTTAGATGTTTCCTTTTGTTTCTTTCTCTTTTCCCTTGTGTTGTCAGAAGACAATAATGACCAGGTACTCAGGAGAGACAGAAGAAGTTGCCAAGCTCAGGGGAGAAGGCTGTACTCCTCTAATCTGAGGGTTTCTCCAAGAGAGCTCGAGAATTGGGCTGAGAAAAAGGGGGCTGGGGCAGCTCCTAGCTCTCTCTTGTGCTCCCAGTATTTGTAGGGGAGAGAGTTATAATAATTTGGAGGGGGTGGATCGTGTTTTCCATTCCAAGGGAGGTTCCTGCTTTCCTCAGCAGACACCTGTCTTTCAAACCAAGACATCCCCAGAAGAATGAGATGGAAATCAAGAAATTCTCATGAAATCTCAAGAAAGTCTATTTATGTCAGGCTAATACAACACCACTAAAAAAAATTATCTAAGTCACTGCAGCTGGGAAAGACAAAAAAAGAAAAAGTAACTTCAAAGTCAATAACTCTGCATGCAGATTTTCTTTAGTTCTACTCATGTCAGCCTAATACAACACTACTAAAAAAATATCTAAGTCACTGCAGCTGGGAAAGAAAAAAAAAGAAAAAGTAACTTCAAAGTCAATAACTCTGCATGCAGATTTTCTTTAGGATCTTGTTACTTTCTCTGTTGTGAGCAAAAAAAAAAAAAAAAATTAATTCACCATGAAAGCCACCAGTAAAGGCCCTTCCTGCAGCAGCTGGAAATCAGCAATGTTATTAACATTGTGTCAAGATCCAGTAACATCTACTGCAAGATGAAGAGAAGGTTAAAGGCAGCAACACAACATTCTTCTGTCATATTACAGATTCTATGTTTATTTCTATCTTTATGCCTCACTTTCAATAGCCCTCAGTCAGGACTTGCTGCTCAGAATCTCTGCTAATAAACTCATGTATTCAAGGCTCTCCAGAAGCGTCATGTGAAAGTCCAGATGTCAGAAACTTTCTTGAAACACCTAAAAACCCCTGAAGATCAGTCTCAAAGGCGTAAAACCAATTCCTATAAAGATAATAACTAGATTTCCTTTAAACCCAAGTTTTCCTCAGTCTCAAAATGCAACCCATTTGCATTTAGCATAAAACACCAATTGCTAATTCCACTAAATACATATTACTTCGCTGTTACTAATAATGTCTACAAACTGACAAGGCTGCAGAAGTTACTACACGATCACCAGGTTTATCATCTGAAGGAAGTATGTCACAAAGCTTTTTTTGGGGTTTGGGTGGGGGGATGGGGTTGGGCAGGTTGCCTTTCTCTGGTCACAATTTAAAAGCATTGTGCTTATAGAAAAATCTCTATTTAAATATTAATCTGAACCATGTTTTGCTGAAGACATTTCAACTAATTACAAAAAATAGCAACATTAAGTGAACTGTCATACGGTCCTTCTCGACCAAAATTAGGTAAGGTTCTTCACACAACATCAGGTAACAATTTCACTGCAATCATCCTCCCAAATATGACACCACTGATGAGGGCCACAAAGTAAGTCCTCAAGTTCTGCAGCTCATATCTTCTCTTATGAAAGGGCATTGAGAACCTATTTCATGTGATGAACACAATTTTGATAGCATCAGTGCTGCGTGAGTCATCAATCTATCCCACAGTCCCCTTCAATCACCCCAGGGAATTATCTCATACCGATTCAGAATCTCCCTTTATTTTCCAGTGTCAAAACATTGCTTGTTTGAACACAGCAAGGTTACCTCTTGCCATGAGTCAGTTTATTGGGCTTCCCAAACTGCACCAGCTGCACCAACATGTGACTGAAGCCCTGCAGAGCCCAGCTCCAAGCTCGGCACAAAGTGTCCATCAGTTCACTCTACTACTTACAAATATTCACTAAGGAAAGGAAAATCCTCAAAAAAAAACTCGTGGGTTGTTATTAGTGCTGAATATTTTGGACAGAAGTGCATAAAACCAAGAAAAGGCTCATTCCACAGTGAGGAAAAATCTACCTGTTTGCAGCACAACAGTGTATAAAAGGCCCTAACCCAGAAAGAGAACAACCCAAACAAATGCTACAAGCAACCTTGATGCAAGAGCTTACCCACAGAAGATGCAGTGAGGTGCTGTAGGGCACAGAAAACACGCAATGATCACAAGAACAAGTCGTCACTTATTAGCTATTCACAAATTTTATATGTTTAAAATTATTTTAAATTTTTTTCCCTCTGGAGGCAGTCCAGGGAACACTGGTCTTGCCACGAAGAAGAAGCAGCTGTGTAAGTACATACTGAATTTGTCAAATCTAATTTATATGGCTTCCATTTTAAATAAAAATGCAAGACTATTTATTTCTTACTACTACCTACCATTTTCTGGTTTCACTGAGCATTCTGCTACTTCTCCTCTGTCTCAAACCAGCCTGTAATCACCTCATCCCAACTACGCTGCTACAGCTCTGCAACACAGACTTATCTCACAGTTTAACACACATATAACTAGGATAAAAATAACATGTGCAAGGATTTATACACAGACATTTTATAACTTAAATTATGATTTATAATCTTAACAGTAATTTAAGATTAGAATATCAAGCCACAGCTACAAGCAAATACAGAATATGTGTGTCAAGGAAAGTTTTTTATAGTTTTGTCTAAGCTGTGCCACAAGTTACTTACATTGTAAGTAACAAGGAGGTAAAAATCAAAAAATAATCAATTTCACGGGAAAAGGGCAATAAGTGATATTGCAGATTTTGCAGATCTTTGTCCCAGCCCCTGTGCTAGATATTCCCAGCGCTTGAAGTTCTTTTTCCAATCAGCAGAATCTAAACATTCTGAAGGTGGAATCACCTTCTCCTAGGAAGGAAGAGTCTCATCTGCTAATGGTCAGTCTTGGGCACTGATAAAATGATGTCCTGTGGATATCAATTCAAATCAGAGCCCTGCCAAAATCTGCTAAAACCCAAATCTGAAGAAAACTACGACTTTGCATTTATTAGGCAAAAGTTGCTGATATATCTAATCTTGGCTTCACAACTGTGAAAAATCTAGAATCACAAATATAATTTGTTTCAATTACTTAATCAGAAGAATTTCCTGTTTAAAAATACCCATTTCCTTAACACATTCCTTCATCTGTAGCACGATCACACTGGTTGATGACTAGAAGTAATGCTTTTAAAGAGACTGGTTTATTCAATTATTCATGAAAAGTAACCCAAACCCTCTCTAACAAGGAGGCTGTAGATGGAAAGTGAGCACAGGGACACCAGCACCCATTGCCTTGACTCCTGTGGTATTGCTCAAACCATCCAGCCACGGATCTAGATCTGACCACCACAGAGTATATTATTTCTCTAGTTTCCCAAACTGCTCAAGGCAGACAAACACGTGGCAAAAATACAATACACAAAACCACAGCAGCCAAACTCATCCTGACCTCACTGCTGTTTCTGTGTATGCAGTCAACTGAGGCTTTGCAGAGTCAAACTGGCAGGACCTCCAGAGTGAAGCTCTTGACATGCTTGCACTACACCAAGGCAGGGAAAAAGACCTCAAGCTCCTGCCAGGAGAGGCTCTGGGGTCATCTGCTTGACTGTTAAGAAGTTTCAAGGTCATGCATTTTACTACACAGACCTCTAACCCAGAGGCGGTAGAAAAAAGGCAAAGAGCAAGAATGAGCATCCCCAAGTAGAACCATTTTAATTCCTACAACGTGTACCACACAATCTCAACTAGCTGGTTTATAAAGTTTAAGTTTCTTAATGAGTTTTACTTAGCAAATGAGAACGTAGGTAAAAAAAAATTAGAAAATATGCTCACACCTAAATTTGCTCTTTTCCAATATCGTTTCTGAAAGAAGAATGAAGGAAAAAGTCTTTAATGAGGTGCCATCTCTGGAAACAGTGAATATTCTTTGCAAGTTTCACCAAATACAAATTATACATAAACATCTGAATGAGAAGCTTTGGTAATTTTGTTAAACACATAATTGCCAACAAATGTTTTGTGGTCACAATGCCTTTTCCTAACCCCACCAAACTGTGTGCTTCCACAACATGGCCTGTCTGACATGCTTTCTTTGCAACCACACATTCTGGCACTTTCTTGACATTTCTTACTCCTTATAATGTAAGGTAGAAATCTCATAATGTGGGACTTTGACAGAATTTCATCTTAGTACACAGGCAGCTGGTGCACATGGAGCTGAAGCCCCTCCAGTTATATCCAACCCACCTCCCAACACAGGTTTTAATTTCTCCATAAGCAAATAACTTCTCAAACACTATTTGATACAATGCTGGTATTTTCCCTGTATCTGGTGAATCCCAGATCCGTGGGACATAAACATATTGATTATGATTTATGGGAGCTTTCATATTTCAAGTTCTAGGACAAAATGCTGCTACAATCAGCAAGTCCTGCTGATCCATTTGAGGCTGGATCCACAACAGATTGAAGGAACAGCCGTACAGATACAGGCAGACACTGAAAAAGTTTATTTTGGGTATGGATTCATGTTGCAGCTAAGATGAAATACTGGCACCCTCTTTCATTCTTCTGCCCTCAACCCAATCCAGCTCTGAAGCCATATGGCTGTAAGTAGGAAAAAGGAAGAATTAAAAAAAAAATTAAAAATTTGAGCCACTGTGGATTATAACAAAAAGCCAGAAAAAAAGATTCTTTGCATCTATCTTCATAATATCACAACACCAGCTATTAGTATCTTTTCAGTGTCCATAAATAGCAAATCCTACAAGAGGCAGATTTTTGTCAGACATCACTGGCATCCAGCAGAACACTGAACAAAAACTCCCTGCTAGTTGAGGGATGAAGCCCAACTGGATTCACCAGGTGTTGGAATTCTCTTCAAGTTCTTAAAGGGATGTACACAGAGATAATTAAAAAGAAAGTTCTTGACCTTTAAAAGGTAGCAACAGACACAGAAGAGTACGAGCTGCTTATTTCTTCACTGAATTGTAAACACAGACACCAACCACAAGGCACAAGCTTCCACAGATGAAAACAACAACAAAAATCCACAGAAGCTTAAAATCTTTGTGTCCTCTAGAGCACTGCTGGGGAAACATAACCTTAAGAAAGAAGAAAGGCCATAATAAAGCAAGGAGAAAGTGACAGAAGGATATGATGACGATTTGGAGGCTTTAATTATTCAGTCATACATTTCAACTTGGTCCCCTGAATTCTGCATTGCAGAACTACTTTGTTAGACCTCTGCACAGGAAAATCATACACTCCATTTTACTGCACATCATGGTGGGGTAACAGCTGGACTCCACAAACTCTGAGGTCTTTCCCAGCCTAAATGATTCTATGATCTTTGAATTTGGGTCTGCAATCATCACATCAAGAAAACTCAGGCAAAAGCACCAAGTTTATGTTTCCTCGAGAGCTACAAACCTTGTGCCAAGAAACTGTCAAATACCTTGATACTTATTCCAAGGTAAATACAAGGGTTCTTAACAACCAAATCACTGTCATGTAATCAAGACAGACTGATATGTTTTCCCTCCCATTTGCATACAGGTATATTAAAGTCTGTCTTTCAGTAACAGAACTGGGTGATACATCTGCAACTCAGTTGTATGAAATATCATCAGGCAGGCACCTTCTTTAGTCCAAGAGATGCCATAGCTCATCCCCAATGAAATCACATTTCAGAAGAATAGTCTATTCCTTTCAAGAAACTAAACTAACCCAAAGAAAAAAAATCTCCCCAACAGCATTTCAACTAGCAAATGGAAAAGAAAAAGTCACTTCATGATCTCAAGATTGGCAGAGCTTAATTTACATTTAAATGTAAAGGAAGGACAAGGAAGAACAGAATAGTGTTCAATGCTAATTTTATAAAGGTCTATTTACTTCATAAATGTGCATATATAATTTTAAGGGAAGCTTATTTATACACAAGAACACCTGGAAGAAAATGTATTTCCTTTAATCTTCTTAATGTACAGGTTGCCATCATACTTTTGTTCCTCACCAGGTTTTAACCTTCCTTGCCAAAGCAACATACAAAAGAGTAACAAGACTTCTACTCAAACACAACATAGAGATTAATTTAAACACCAGTTAACTACAGCAGAAATCCAGAAGACAACCAATAAAAGCCCCAACCACCTAACTGGTTGAGTTTGAAATTCTGCTTTGATGGGAAAGGAAGTTGATGACCTAGCAATCCCAGTTTTCCTGGTTCAGAACCTCCTGTTTCCTCACAGTGATAAAGGTAATAGAATAGTACATTTGTCCATTTTCCTGCAAGCCTTTAAGTGCATCACCATCCTTCTTAAGCTGGAAGCCAGAGCCAACAAAACAAGACTGGATGTCCTCACTGCTCATAAAATAGTTTCATTAGAAACAGCTAAAGGTAAGAAGTGTAAGGATGCTCTCAGATAACACAAGATACCTTGTTTATCCTCCCATATTCCAGAAAGCGTTCCAGAAAGCAGGGGAGGGAGGGACAGCAGAGTAACAACATGGAAAATGAGTATGATGGGGGACTGGGAATGAGAACAAAAGGGAAGGCACAATACAGATTAAAACCATTGCCAATCGTACTGTTCCACTGCTACAACAGTGCTTTCTAACACGGTTGCTAACATTTCAGGTCAACTCAACAAGAACCTCTTAACCAGCTTCTTATTACCTTCCAAAA
Source organism: Passer montanus (assembly GCF_014805655.1). Lineage (NCBI taxonomy): Eukaryota > Metazoa > Chordata > Aves > Passeriformes > Passeridae > Passer > Passer montanus. The sequence goes on from NW_024371704.1 coordinate 3,135,058, forward strand.
ATAGAGGGGAGAGTAAAAAAAAAAATCTCCTCTGATCATCCAGCACATGAACATGGCAAGAAAAAGAAAATGGGTTAATTTATTTTACCCTCCCATTGCAGAAAGGTTCAGAGGACTCTTGGCACCCAACGTGAGCCTGAGGGCATCGAGGGGAAAGGGTGAAAAAGGAAGAACAGTTCCTGGGTAACCTGGTTTTTGTGAGCTGAATACAGAAGCCACACTAAGCAGCACCATGTGGTCTAGCCTAGCCTGGTTTGGTTGGCACATGGCTTTGGCTCGAGGAAGGGGGAAAAAGGCCAACTGGCAGCATAGAGGAAAGCCAGTCTGGGCTGCTGAAGAATGGCAAGACATTGCCATTCAGTAGTTACCTGTGGAAGTCTGTCACGTGCATGCCCACATTCCCAAGAGCTGGGCTAATGAGGAGCACTGAAACAATGAGCAGGCAGATCAGGCTGCAAAAATAGAGGTGTCACAGACAGAGCTGGACTGGCAACACAAGGCAGAGCTGCTCCTAGCTCGATGGCCCTGAGACATCAGGCCTCTTATAGGGCACAGATGCCACCTACAAGTGGGCATGAGACCGAGGGGTGGATTTAACCATGAACAGTATCTCCAAGGTTATCCACAACTGTGAGACGTGTGCTGAGATCAAGCAGGTAAAACCCCTGTGGTACGGTGGGTGATGGTCCAAATATAAGATTAATTATATCACACAACCTCAAGGCAAGCACTACATGGTCATAATGGTAAAAACCATAATGGGATGGCTGAAGACCTACCCTGTGCCTCACACCACTGCCTGAACACCATCCTGGGCCTTGAAAACCAATTCCTTTGGAGGCATGGTAGCCCCATGAAAACGGAGTTCAACAACAGGATTAATTTCATGAACAGCCTTACGAACACCTGGCCTAAAGAACATGGCATTGAGTGGGTGTGCCATATTCCTTACCATGCACCAGCTGCTGGGAAATTTGAGAGGTGCAACAGACTGCTTGAAACCACCTTGAAGGCACTCAGCAGGGAAACTTTCACAAATTGGGAGCTGCATTTAGCACCTGGCTAGTTAACACCAGAGGCTCCACTAACTGAGCTGCACCTGCCCAATCTGAACCCTTGTGAACAACCGAGATAAGGCTCTGGTGGTACACGTGAGAGGTATCCTGGAAAAAACTGGATTAATTCTGCCTCAAGCCATCTGTGGGATGTCTTTGTTCAGGGACCAGGTAGCACCTGGTGGTGCAAAAGGATGGAGAGACACGATGCATCCCTCAAGGGGACCTTGTTTTAGGGTGAAATGCCTGTCACACTGTGCCTATACCTAAATCCAAATGTATACATGTATATAGTTGGGGTAATGCATGTATGCACATAGTTTAAAAGTTTAAATTTGGTGTAACATGTCACTATGGGAAAAAAATCAGCGTGGATAATCTCCCATCTGCTGCCTAAGAGATGGGAACGACCTGTACTTAAGAGAGACAAAAGATGTAGCCAGGGAGAAGGGGGAAAGCTGCACTCTTGTGGCTGAGGGGCTTTGCCTTGGGAAGGATGTGAGATTTTGGCTGGGGTGTGGGGGGCTGAGCCTGAAGGACATCAGCCAGGTGCCCAGACCCGGGCCGGGTGTTAACATGGGAGAACAAGCTTTGAAAACCCATTCAGCCCCCATGGGCATTTGGCAAGCCCCAGGTACCATCACACAATTAACAGTTTCTGTTGGACAGCACAGAAATTAAGAAAGGTGCTGCAGGTCAAGTTTCACAGACTGCCATCTGTCTCCCCAGCTACAACAGTTCCTCCCACTGATACCCTCAGATCATATTTATTTCCAAGTATTTCCAAAACTTCCATAACAGAAAACTACCATTTTAAGACCAGAAAAAACTTAACTCCTAAATACCATGATTTATCACAAGAAAAACAGGTGCAAGTGTTTGTGGGTGTCTCTTCCTCACCTGATTTCACACAAAGAAATTTCATACCACATCAATCCTGTTGGTGTAACAAAAGGACCTAAAGTTTTCAGGTCTAACCACTACCTTTAGGTTTTATAAGAAAGGTGTTCTGACAAAAAAAAAAAAGGATTCTTGTATCAATTCTTCAAAAAGCCCAATCAAACTAACTACAAAAAGTATTTGCTAAAGTATTGCTGGAATATTTGCAGTAGCCAAAGATGTCAGACATTAAATACCTTTACTTATTTCAGGAAATAGTTCATATCTGGTATCTTCTTCCATTACCCACAATACCACAAAACATGCCAAAAACCCACAACCCTTGCAAAAAAATCCCCAAAATAATAAAACCCCAGAGAAAGCTTCCTTGTCATACACACAATTTTTTCCTTTCTTAAAAGGGAAATAAAAATCACATTGAGAGTCAGCTTTCAGTCTAGGCAGATGTAAACACTTGAAGGGGAACCAGAGCAACCAGCCCACTGACCACTCCATGTAAACTGCATCCTTTGCCACTAAAGCTCAGGCAGGCTCAGAAGAAATCTGTGAGCAACGTGGCAGGAAAATGCTCCTCCCCAAATCAACTGAGAAATAACTGAGAGATTCCTTGTCATATACACAGTTTCTTCCTTTCTTAAAAGGGAAATAAAAAATTGAAATAAAAATCACATTGAGAGTCAGCTTTCAGTCTAGGCAGATGTAAACACTTGAAGGGGAACCAGAGCAACCAGCCCACTGACCACTCCATGTAAACTGCATCCTTTGCCACTAAAGCTCAGGCAGGCTCAGAAGAAATCTGTGAGCAACGTGGCAGGAAAATGCTCCTCCCCAAATCAACTGAGAAATAACTGAGGTTATAACTAAGATGGTAAGGTACATGAAATACTTTGCAATCTCTGAACTAATCCTACAGGCTCTTTGATAGAAGCCACTGAGAACAGTGTTCCCCATCTGTCCATTGGTGGAGTAATAGAATAGATTTGAACTAGCAAAAAAATCTCTTCAGCCTCTTTACTGTAGGTAATCTCTGGAGCTTCAGCTTAGTTCATGGAATCATTAGGGTTGGAAAAGACCTCCAAGATCACCGAGTCCAAAGTAAGACCAAACTACAAATTCATAGCAAACAGAAGAAAACCCAAAGCCATATACTTAATGTTTCAAGCTGCAGAAATTCAAACCAAGAAAACGTTGTACCATTCACACATTGGTCAAACACCACCTCAAAGCTGGTACAACTATATTTTTCTTCCCACAGTTTTCATCTGATTTTTACTGAACACATATCCAGTGCTGTGCATCCAAATGGCCCAGACTAACTGGATCCAGACATCAACAAGCACCAAAAATTTGCAAGAAAATAAACAAATATCGTCAAATATTCCTGTAAGTCCCTGAACTGCTGGCTGAGGACACTGCCACTACCACCAGTCCTAGAAGACAAAGCCAGCACAAGCTGACACCAGGTCCTTGCTGCTACATGAACATATCACACAATTTTATCTTTGAATACTTCTATATATCTTGTCCTTAGATGATCAAGGAACAAGTGAAGCTTCTTCCTGCACAGATAACCCAGAAGAAGCAAAAAACTACCCAATTCCAAAGCGGTGTACAAGTACATTTAGGTACATAAAAATATATACATATATATGATGCAATATCATAGAATAAGTACAGGCTTTAAAATGCACATTAATGCCTTTCCTACAGAATCTCCACTGCAGATATTTTTTTTTAAGAACTTTTATAACCTTAGCTCTCTTTCAGAGAAGGGAGGGGAAAACAACACCAAACCTCCAAAACAAACCAACAAACAAACCCCCAAAACCCAGTGTTTTATGGTTACTAATAAACAACCTGAAGTACTGGAGTTTCACAGCATCCCCATCCTACTCTGACACAGATCCTGCCAGTCTGATTAGGGAGCTCTGCATCTTTCCATTACATCAGAAAGCTGCAGCATCTTCGAGTCTTAAGATAAGCAAGCCTAGCCCACAGATCCATCAGCTGAAACTCAGCTCAGGTGCCAGGCATGGTCTCAAAACTTCCCTTATCTCCCCAAAAGGTTGTGGGCAGATCTCTTAGTTTTCTTTACAGGATTCACAAATTTTTTTCAACAAGAAATAAATTAGTGTTGATATAACAAAACAACACAGCAGCATCATAGTAGGGTCACTTTTTATCCCGAACTATTATTTTTCTAGCACATGAAGAATACAAACAATGGCAAGCAAGAGATTAGGATCTTGTAAAGCTGAAGGATTCCTAACAGTGCATATGACTGGAACTGTAGCATGAACTGGCATTCCATCCCCATCCAAAATTCTTCACAGCTGAATGCTCTACTTAGGATTTTGAGTTGTCTTTATAAAGTACCAATGTACTCATGTCTCCATTCTTCTCTATACCTCAACACAAACATTCTTCCCAACTTTTGCTGTGATCATCTGAAGCAAAACCAAAGGAGGAGATTAATCATCTTCCTGATGATATTTCACCTTTTACAGGTGAAAATAATGTAATCAAAGAGAACAGACATTATTCCTGCCTTATCACAACACGCAGATATTTCAATTAACAAAGTACACAGACAAACTAGAAAGAAACTTGCTCTCACATTTCTCCTTTTCTCTTTGTCCCTTCAAAGTTCCTCTCAGATGATGGAACATCTGCCCAAGTACTGACCTTCTCTAACCTGAGGCATATTCAGTGTAAGAAATCTCAGATTGCTATTTTTTCCTCTCCAAGTAAGAAAGTTCTGAGCATTAATGAAGGAGGGCTCTATTAAAAGCTGCCCATGCAAACATCAAGCAATGGCAGGACACGAGCACATAACATATTAGCAGATGTTGAAGAACTACTTGCAAATGTTTTCCAGTTTAGGAAAGAGAGAAAAGGGGTTACATCTAAGCTCATAAGTCTTCAGAGTGATCAAGAAATTCAAGCTCACTTTACCACTTTACCCAACCACTCCATTAATCCAGCAGCTCCACAGAAATACACATTCCACATCAGCCCCACAGCACTGGGACAGCGTGCAATCACTTCAGGCCTCTCAGGTTTAACACACTGCAGATCCCCCTACAAAAATACATTTTATCAGTTAAACAAACACGCAGACAGGAACTCCACAGCAGAGGAGCCAGCCCCAGGATATCCCTGCACGTGTCAGCAGGCACACAGGAAGAACCACTGCAGCCAGCAGGGCCACGAGCACACGGTCCCAGCTCACACGCAGGAACTCATCTTGCACATGCAACAGGGCATGCCAGGCACTGCTTCTGACTGTGCCAGCAGGCATGCAGCAACACGTTACCCTTGGACAACAGTCACCCATCCTACACTTTTCCCCTGCCTCTGCACCAAAGCTTCCACACTGGAGATGAGGACAGCAGATCTGTGAATAACTTCTGAAACCCTGACCTGAATCAGACAGCACATGTTTAGGTGAATTAGCCCAGTTATGCCCACCTGAACCGGCTGATGTGAAAACTGCGACATCTGAGGAGCACACTGAATGCTCCTAATCCCAAAAGCACAGATGGTGTTAACGGGTTTTTAGCTCTTCTGTTCAAGGGTGCAGCTTGACAGTGTAACTGGGGGAAATGCAACTGCTCCCAGAACATGCTGCCTCTGTCACCTCCACCCCAGCGTGCCCTGCTGTGCCAAGCGCTTATACCTGCATGTCTGCAGGACAGGCCACGCCAGAGAATCAGTATGCAAAAAATCCTTCCCCAGCTCTTGAACAGAGATACCACGACTGACACCCACAGGGCTGTTATCACCAAACACCGACCTGGAGGAGGAAGGGATGCTGCCTTCTGGGGGCTGAAAATCCATCAAATGGTCACAGCGACCCTGTGCCTGGCACTGCTTTTTGTCACCTCTGGGCCCATTAAGTCACAGGGCTGGAGCCCCTCTGCTATGGAGACAGGCAAGGAGAGCTGGGGGTGTTCAGCCAGGAGAAAAGAAAACTCTAAGGAGACCCTAGAACCCCTTGCAGTGCCTGGAAGGGCTCCAAGAACACTGGAGGGACTTCGGACAAGGGCCTGGAGTGACAGGACAAGGAAGAATGGCTTTCCACTGACAAAAAAGCAGGGTTAGATGGGATACCGGGGAGAAATTCGGCCCTGGGAAGGTGCTGAGGCCCTGGCACAGGCTGCCCAGAGCAGCTGTGGCTGCCCCATGCCTGGAAGTTCCCAAGGCCAGGTTGGATGGGGCTTGGAACAACCCGGTCTAGTGAAGGTGTCCTTGCCCGTGGCAGGAGAATGAACTGGACGAGCTTTAAGATTCCAACCCAAACCATTCTGTGAGTCTATAAAAATGGAGCGAGCATCATCATATTCCTTCCTGACTGTACACACAGTGAAGCACAAAAAAGTTGGAAATTAACGACAGACGCACAGAGAGAGATTTAAGGTTTTACCTACAGCTAGGAACAGCTATTGAAACTAAAATAAAACTGTCCTTCCAGAGTATCCAGCTGCACACTGTGTGCCCGTTTGGAGGAGTTCCTGCGGGGCCTCCAGCAGGCGCCGGCCGCAGGGGCCGCGGGCGGGCGGTGCAGCGCAGGCCCGCCCGAGCCCGCCGCCCTCTCCCTCTCCCGGCTGCGGGCCGGGGGCTCCGGCAGGAGCGAGATCGG